>NW_008685527.1:0-15067 GCF_000695815.1 Acanthisitta chloris
GGCCCAGGGTTTCAGTCTCGGTAGCTTTCCCAGAGCACGTTCAGGTATCTCCCGCTCGGAGTCGTGCCGTTGAATTAAGCCTCCAGAACAGTGCCTGCAGGGGTATGGGATTGAACAGCACGTGAGGTTGTTGGTGGCCCGCAGAGCGTCTTGGAGCCCGTGCCTGCTGGAGTGTGCGCTTCGGTGTGGTGCTCATAGAGTGCTCCTGTGGCGCTGGTGTCAGGCACCGGCAGTGTTGCTGCTGGAAAAAAACTGAATGGTGGGAGTCAGTGTGCAGAGTTTGCAGACCTTACCTCGTGCTCGGATGTTGTCATCTCTTTCTGAGCATGTATGTTCTGTATAAAAAGTTCCATTTGTGCTTCGGTGTTCAGTATAGTTGGTGAAAGGTAACTTTGGTTAGATGTGGGCTCTGTTGCACGGTTAGAAGCCTGAAACGTTGGCTTTTTCTTGGGCCGTGGCAGCAAGATGGGTATGTGCTTACTTTAACTTGTGGAAGCTGAAAGAAAGCCTAAGGATCTCTTCTTAAAGACACATAAAGCTTCATTAGCAGTTAATTAGTTAACGTTTGGCTTTAGAAATACTTTGGTTAAAAGTTTTCCTAGAGCATCATGAAGTGATGGAGAGTGAAATTCCTGACCTATATTCAGTGCTTTACCTGTATGCAGTGTGTCTTAGTTCCAGAGTCTGTTGTGCAGATCGTTAAAGGTGAAATTTTCATAGCTGTAACTTATTTAGCTGCCTACGTACATGCATCTCAATCTTGAGTTTTGTTTTTTCTCCTCCCTCCACTGATTGGTCTCTGGTAGTCTGAGTGATTTTTTTTTTTTTGATTATTTTTTAAAATTCTGCGATATTGGTTTTGTTCTGAAAAGTCCTTATTTGGCTTTTTCAAAAGTTTTATTTGGAGCGGTGCTCGTCATTATTATCAGTGTTTGTTGGAGTAAAGAATGCAGCAATAGCTAATTGAAAGGCATTTGTTGACTTGTGAAGGAGACAATGTGGTATTTCAAGAATCTAGAAGGGAGTGGGTTTTTTAAATATTAGGAGTCTAAGACAATAAACATCTCTTATGCATGTGCCAGTGAGAAATGTTTTATTACTAATCTCTGTGAATGTGTATTGGGGGACTTTAGACAGGCCGTGAATTATGAAACTAATCTCTTTTACATTCTAATAGAGTTTTTTTTCCTTCAAGATGCATTACTTGGAATCAGTATTTTCCTAACCTTCACTTAGCGTTATGCTAATGTTGGGTTTGTACAAGAAGAGTCACTGTGAGAAGTCAGTTTTCTAACTCCCATGTTTGTTTTATTCAGTGATACGGATTCAGATAGTTCACCAACTACATCCTTGTCTTCACCTTCACCACTATCTGATGAAGATGATCAGCCGATTGAGAAGGTTGAGAGATCTTTCTGTATTAGATCAAAAGATGAGTTGCCTATTGATGTAAGTACATTGTGTTATGTTTTAAACCTTTTCTCACAAACCCAACTTGAAGCATATTTAGATCTCTCCTTCCTTGTCAAGATGGGGGATAGAATCAGAAGAGTAAAAGAAAATTCTAAGGCTGATCTAAAGACAGTTTAATATGTAAAGCAAAACAAATTTAATGCTTCTCATGGGCAGGCAGGTGTTCAGCCATCCCCAGGAAAGCTAGGCTCCATCACATGTAACAGTTTCTTGGGAAAATAAATGCCATCACTCTGAATGTCCCCCCCACTTCCTTCTCCTTCTCCCAGCTTTCTATGCTGAGCATGATGCCATATGGTTTGGAGTATCCCTTTGGTGAGTGCAGGTCAGCTGCCCTGACTGTGTCTCCACCCAATTCCTTTTGCACCAGCCTCCTCACTGATGGGTAGTGTGAGAAGAAGAAAAGGCCGCCTTGCTGTGTGAGCACTGCTCAGCAATAGCAGAACATCTCTGTGTTACCAACACTGTTTCCAGCAGATATCCAAAATACAGCCCCATACTAGGTACTGTGAAGAAAAGTGAATTTACCACAGCCAAAACTAGCACAGTTAACGACTTAAAATGTCTTATTTTTCAGGTGCATATATTAAGGAGTGTTAGTGGAACTATTTTAGGAACCTCTTGCTTTGAAGTGTAGGATAAGCAGATATTGTATATAGTATGTCAGGAGATACAGTTTACAATTTTGAGGTTTAGGATCAAAGTTACAACCTCCTACCTGCTGGTCTTTGGCCTTTGAATTGCTCTCACAGAAGTAGCTTGGTTAAGTCTTAGCAGTGAAGTTGATTCAGTGTTGGAAAACTCACTGGCCTGTAGAAGAGTGTGGTGTTTCTATCTGAATTCATGCCTTGAGTTTAACAGTGTAACATCTGGGAAAGTCTTTGCTTCTTTTTGGTCTTGGAGTTGCTCTAGAAGCCTTTGCCAAGCACTTTGGTTAGAGTAAAAATTATCAGGTGAAGTTCTGATAAAACAGGGTAAGATTCTTCTGTTTGAGTGGAAGCCAAGCATTCACACAGGGATATAAGCTGGAGTTTGGACAGCACCCTTTGCCTGCTGGATTCCCAGAGGACAAGACCTGCCACTGGACCTTTGGGAGAGGATGGATCTACAGGATCACTGCTCCAACAGACCCATCACTCCAGGACTGCAGCCACCATTTAATCGGACTGCTACCAACACCCTGACTGACAGGGTGTCAGCTTACTTTGACTCTTGGCAGTGGTTTCTTTTTGTACTGTTGCATTTGTTGTTGTTTTTCCTATTAAATTGTACTCCTGACTTGGAGTCTCACTGGTTTGCTTTCAAACCAGCACAACTGGAAATATGTTTCAATAGCAAAGGTGTCCTCAGAAGTGACATTCCCTCAAGGTGAGTTCATTTAGAATGGTTCTGAAAGAGGCAAATCAAGTTAGTTTTTTTAAAAAATAAAATCCTCAAAATGCTAGGAGCCTTTTTTTCCAATTGTCAAAATTTCTGCTGTGACAAAGTGATGAATGTCTTAGTGTGATATTGTATTCTAAACATTGACTTGCTATTTTCAGGACCTACCTCCTGTTGAAGACTTGTCAATAATTCTTCCTGATGATGTTGAACTGAAGATCTTTGGCACAGTTTCCAGCATCATTGAGAAGCTGGGTAGGCAAGATGTGTTTGCTTTGTTTTTAATTAATGTAGTTTTTGTATAACTGGGTGTTAATGTGTACTTAAGTGTTCCTTTAAAGTGTCAGTGCTGCAGCATTGGATTTTCAGGGGTAGTGGGTTGCTGTGTGAGAACTCAAACTAACAAATGATATTTGTGTTGAATTACCTTTTAGTTGGCTTACATGATACTAAGACTACTGTCTACTACCTAGCTAGAACTGCATGTGTTTCTGTGTGACATTCATGTTTAATTTTTTTCTTTAAAATGACTTTTTTGTCTCCAGTGTAATAATATATTGCATAAAATAATTTTTATATTGATTCTGACAACAAAAAGATTGAACACTTGGCAGTATTTTAAGAAGATCTTCCAGCTGTGTGCACTACATTTGAATTATCTCTGAATATACAGGAGCTGTGTAACTTCAAGGACTAGTGTAGTACAATGCAGTCCCAAGTGCTTGCTTCTTAGTATATGATGGCAGGAAAAGACTTGTTTCTTTAGCAGTGCAGGTTCTTTTTGTCGTTTTGTTTTGTGGTTGTGTTTTTTGGGTTTATTTTAATTTAATTTTATCTTTATTCATCCCACTTCTGGCACCTTGACCAAATGTAAGCGGCCCGTGTCAGCAGTCATAGCACAGTACAACTAAGATGATTTATGGGTGCTGAAGGGTAAGCTTAATGGGATTGAGATATACAGTAGTTCCTTAACTGCAGTTTCTCCTAGGTTTCATGGGACTGGCATGACTCATATTTTCCGAGTATTTTCCTTAGCCTACTGAAGACTTGGGACTTGTGATGGATTAAGTAGAGAATATGCTCTGAGAGTTTTTGGTGCATGATTTTTTTGTTGGTTTGGATTTTTGTAGGGTTTTTTTTTTTCTTTTTTGGCTTATTGTATTTCTTAGGAGGATTAAACAACACATTGGGTTTTTCACTGTATATTTTATCCTACAGGTAGACACAAAAATTGTTTTCCCAAATTCTCTTGGAATTCAGTGAACTATTAAGCCTGTGGCATTGTAGCATACTTGTTTGACATGTCAAGCAGTTTTAGCTTGGTGACATGTTATTGCTTAAAGTTCTGTTATGTAAGTTTAGCAGTAATGATCTTGTTACTTTTTCTTGGAGTCTGAGTGACTTTATTTGCTGATGGAGAGGCATTGAGAATGCTTAATTGAGCACTTTGTTGTTTTAGTGGTAGAGAAGATTATCTTCAGGATCAGAGTTTTTGAGTGTAATGCTGCTAGGCTTTTTTGTTGACAGCTTTAAGCACAGTTCCTCCTTAAGGTAAAGGAAGACCTGGTATTTCTGTAGATTAAAGTAACAAATGCTGACTACTGCTGAAGAAAGTGAACTACTATAGAGATTTCAGTAGGGAAATCTCTTTGTCTCTGAATCTGGAAAACCTAAAAATGAATTAGCCTGTATATCAAATCGTGTACTTAATGGAAGAAGATGCTTCTGTGTCCATTTATAAGTATTTAAGTTCACTAAGTGTTAAGATTCCATATTTTGAGCTACTAGAATGACTTGCTTGCTCTGACCACTTCTACCATTGTTAATCTTATCAATTTAGGCCCAAATGTAGTATGATATTTACATGAGATTAAATTACTGAAATTTATTTCCAATTGTGTGTCTGCCAGACAGTTTTTGTGTTCTGGTCTGATTCACAGGACTTATAGGGAAAGCTATAATGAACAGTGATCTCCATTCTTTTTTTCTGAGGAGAATTTAATGTGGAATATTAAGAGGGCAGAATACACATGTGCATCTGCACTCGAAAACCCCAAGATTATTGCTACTATGCACTTAATTAAGAAACATTCCGAGTAAATAGAATCATAGAATCAACCAGGTTGGAAAAGACCTCAGAGATCGAGTCCAACTCTACCGTCATTACTAGACCATGGATCCAGCCTCAACTTGAAAACCTCCAGGGATGGTGAATCCACCACCTCCCCAGGCAGCCCATTCCAATGCCTGATTACTCTCTCCGTAAAAAATCTCTTCCTAATATCCAACCTAAACCTCCCCTGGCAGAGCTTGAGTCTGTGCCCTCTTGTCCTACTGCTGGTTGCCTGGGAGAAGAGACCAACTCCCACCTGACTACAACCTCCTTTCAGGTAGTTGTATAGGGTGATAAGGTCACTCCTGAGCCTCCTCTTCTCCAGGCTAAACAACCCCAGATAGTAGGTATCTTGCTCATACATACCTGAGACTTCTTTTGTCCCTATCATCTGGTGTCCTTTCTTTCTTTACCCCAGAGAATCAAATTCTGTAAGCAATGTAAATATTGCCACTCATATATCACTGGAGAAGGGGTGTATGATTTTAAGTAGTTTCTCTTGTGTGCAAGAATTTTTGGTTGCAGCTCTGTGAACTTCAGTAGACAAATAATGGTGTGGTTAGTAAGTTTCTCTGCAATTAACTACATGCTGTTGAAAAGTGAAGATCTAATTGTGTTTATTTTCCATTTTAGTAATAATTGAATCAGTGAGAGGCCTACCTCCAGTAAATGAGGAAAGTGTAATTTTTAAAGAAGATCGTCACGCAGTAGGAAAGGTGTGTATAAAATATAAACTTGTTATTCTAATACAAAATTCAAAGTATTAGTGCTCCAACAACTAGAGTTGAAGTTGGCTAAATGAAAGAATTTCCTTGATACGTAGTTTTCCTTTGTGCTTTTGAGTCTTGCTATTGTCCTCTGTGTTTTTACTCTCAAGAATTCCTGTCTTGGAATTCACTGCATTCTTACAGACTTTCCAGTATTTTGAGTGCTTGTGGAGAGGGAGAGATTGGTTTCAGGTGTGTGTGATGTCTTGAATTACAGGCTGTGCTCTTCTACTGCCAAATAGGGGCACAGGTTAGAGTGAAGTTTCAGGAAGAGTAAGGAATGTTGACACGTCTATGCTCTGTGTTCTGATTTAAGTCCAGTGAAGAATGTTTGCTGAGAGGGTGTTGCATTGAAAATTTTGTGTTTCCTGTGGAAGGAAAGCCATCATTGGCAGTGGTTAACTACTATATTAACTTCAAATGCTAGATGTTACATGCTAGAATCCTGGGGTCCATTAGGAGGAGCACTGCCAGCAGGTCAACAGAGGTGATCCTGTCTCTTCTCAGCCCTCGTGAGGTCACACCTGGAGTATTGTGTCCAGTTCTGGGCTCCTTGAGTACATGAGGGAAATAAGAGCTCCTGGATTGGGTCCAGCACAGGGCAACGAAGATGGTTAAGGGACTGGAGCAGCTTACTTATGAGGGCAGGCTGAGGGAGTTGGGTCTTCAATCTCGAGAAGAGACAGCTGAAAAGTGATCTCATTAATGTATTCAAGTACATGAATGGGAGGTGACAAGTAGATGGAGCCAGACTCTTCTCAGTGGTGGAAACCAATAAAGCAAGAGGTAACAGGCAAAAACTGATGCACAGGAAGTTCCACCTGAATACAAGGAAGAACTTTACTGTGTGAGTGACCATACACTGAAACAGGTTGGCCAGAGAGGCTGTGGAGTCTCCCTCACTGGAGGTATCCAAGAACCATTGGACGCAATCCTGTGCCATGTGCTCTGGGGTGACCCTGCTTGAGCAAGAAGGTTGGATCAGATGACCCACTGTGGTCCCTTCCAACCTGACTGATTCTGTGATTCTCTGAATTGCAGGTGTTCTGTACAACATGGTGGAATTTTGTGCTTTCCATGGAATTGGGGAACAAGCAGGAATTGACATAAAGGCATGTTGTAATAATAAACTTGGAGGAAAAAGGATCAGGAGATTGTTCCAGATGTCAGAGATTATTTAAACCGTAGTGGAGACAAAAGAATAGAGATTTGACAAAAGGTAGAGGAAGTAGACAGTGCAGTTCAGTGGGCAAAGGCAACATCAGCATAAAAGAACTTGCTTTTCCATACTATAACAGTATGTGGGGAAATATGCTGTCAGACTAAACAGGATAATAAAACTAGAGTGTGAAAGAAACTTTATTTGATGTTTCATTTTGAAAATATATCAAACTTCTTATACAGCTGCCTACAATGAAATTGGCTATCTACTCTTGGTGGTTTATTTAAACATTATTTTTTTTCAGGTATTTGAGATATTTGGTCCTGTTTTACATCCCTTTTATGTGGTAAGATTTAACAGCTCAGAGCATATCAAAGAAAAAGGTATTAATGTGCAAGATAGCATGTATTTTGCTCCATCAGTGGAAGACTTCACCCAGTATGTATTTGCAGAGAAACTAAAACAGTAAGTTTGATTTCTTTTCTGATCTGGTTATAACTTATTTTTTAATGTAGCAGAAAATATTGGATTAAAGTTTAGTCTTGAGAGAAAAAGTGTAGTACTAACTTGTCACTAAATTGTTTTTTTATTTTAGATGTTCTCAACTGTGTTGTTGTAATAAGATTGCACTGTTTTGCCTTTAAGAGCAATGCAGAGTAGCCGCAAAGTGCAGGCTTTGAAAGTGCTGGGATTGTTAAAGTTTAGTTTCTTAATTTAGTATCTTAAGCTTGCTTTATTGCTATGCTGCTGTTTTACCTAAAATAACATAACCACTTGCCCCACACCCTCTCATGCACATATATACATACATTTTGCAAGCTGAACTTTCCAGATTTTGTTCTTCAGATTCTTGTTTAGTTTGAGAACTGATAATAAATTTGCATTCTGAGCAGGTTTGTATTTATTAACTATTTTTATTTCATGTTACAAAGCCAGAATTGAAATTTAATTATCAATAAATCTGTTGTACAGTTGGAGGATAACAGTTCTAGATGGAAACTACCTACTGTAAATTTGAGAGGAGGAATTTGAGTGGCAATGTAGTATGGTATTCAGAAACTTCTCAGTAGTGTTGGTGTATCCCAGTCTGCCTGAGGAAAGTAGCATGCATGAGTAGGACTTGATACCATTTAAAGGAAGGTGTACTCATGGATACAGACTGAGAAATGAAGCACAATAAATGACACCTAGATACTGCCGTTCTAATTATTGATGAAATAACTATAGGTTAAAATCCTTTGTCATACAAGTGACTTAGTTACTGTTTATTAGGATTAGTTCTCAGGTTCTCATCTGACTTAGGTTGGTTAATTGCTTGCATTCATTACAACTCTGCCAGTATTCATACTGAATATTTTTTTTTCTTTAGTCAGGCATGTGTGGCCAGGCTTGCAAGAGTCTTTTTTTATTTTTTCCTCATTTCTGTGTAAGCAACAAGCATATTTTTTTCCTTTCAGTGAGGACCAAAATAGATCACTTTCTCACTCTGATGCTTGTTTGTTTTTCTGCAGCATTTTAATGCCAGCTGGTCTTTGATTTGCGCTATTAAACTTTATTGCTTAGCGCAGTAACTGCACAGACTTTAATCATCTGCTTGCTGCATCAATAGCTGTGTTCTGTATTCAGCTTCTGAGATGGGAGACTCATGTTTTAGTTTGTTGCATGCTTTGAAAGCAGTTTTGGAAACCTTTTGTCTTTTGCTAGTACTTCACTGTCATATGTGGTGAAAAATTGAACACTAGGCCAGATGTTTCCCACTGTTGTGGCTTTGCAGCACAGCTGAACAGTGTATCAGACATTGTTTCTTGCCTTGATAAAAATGAGCAGTGTTAACACTTGTGTAATGTGACATAACCCATAATTTCTGAATAGTGTGACTTAAGTTACATTTCACTGAAATAATGTTTTATTTCTGAGTTTTTCTATATAATTTCTTAAACTCTTGTGAGGCATTTGGTACTATTTGCTGAAGCTGCCTCTTCACAAAGTAGGTATCATTAAAAAGGGATGAAGAATTTATGATTTCTGGCTGTGCTGTAATGCCTATATGAAGAAACCAAGACAGCTTGAATAATAGAAAAGTCAAGCTTTGGTCAGTGCTTCACAAGAAACTTTTGGACCTTAGCGGATTGAAAATGTGATGACCAATAATTATAATTTTCTGCTTTTTGTTAGATCATGTGCAGACCAGATAGTGGAGTATTACAGGCTTGAAGTTTTAAAGCTGCTGCTCAGAACTGATGGTACTTTGAAAAAGAAAGGAATTTGAAACAAACATTAAGTTTGAATGTTTTTCTGAAATCTAAAATGCAATCTGCTTGCATTGTACAAAGCTGCAGTGCTATGAATAAGCCTTACACTTTATAGAAAAATAAATGGAAGTGTAGTGTAAAACGTTTTGAATGCAAAATAATTTGTTGCTAAAAATAGATTTGTGTTGTATTGCCTGAAACACAAAGTAATTCTGAAGAAGCTCATGTATTTGCCTGATTCCACTGGGTCACCTTTCGTTAGACTTCCAGGTCTTACAGTATCTCACTTCAGAAATCAAAGAATTGCTATATTGTTCTTCGCAGATTGTGAAGTACCTCAGAGCATGAAAAGTGGTTTGTGTTTTACTGAACACAAGGGAAGGCTGCCTTGGAGAGTGAGATAAGCTGCCTGAACTTAGAAGGTTTAAATTTTGCAATCAGTCATTCTACAAATTGCCTAATGACCACAGGTCTTGGAGATTTCTTATGTGCTCTGGTATTTCTGGCAGGCATGTGTTGCTCCAAAATAACAAGATGAAAGGAAGAAACAGTTTAGTTCATAATAATAAGAAAGGTTTTCTGCAGCTGAGAATTTACTCATATAGAACCTTTATCTTCCTTTCCTCCCTCTTATTTTTCTAATTGATCTTTAAAATGGCTTCCTTGATAATATGGTTTGCTCATAATCACAAAGATTGGTGTGTCTTTATGGCTTTCTTGTGATGTGTAGAGATTTAGCTTCAGTTTTATGGTTAGGGATAGAGGTGTGATGTACCTTCAGATGGGCAACATCTGACCTAAGGGCCTCTGAAGTCCAGGTTACCTAGGGTGATGGTGCTGTACTGTTTTTTTGTAGTTATTGCTACTTGATTGTTGGTGACTTGATGAATATATATAAAAAAAACCCCTTTAGTTATTAGAACACTGATTAAAGACATTTCACACGGAACACAATGTTTTAACTGTATGGTTCCATTTTGCAATCAGGAGTTTTCAGTATTGTACTATTTTATGTAGTTTGCCTGCATACGTAAGGATAGTACCTTGACATTTCAAACCAAAACATATTAAATTTGTGAGCAGTGTGGAAAAAACCTTCAACAGGCTTCTGACTGTAATTGAAATTTGTTCCACAAATTCTTTGCTAGTCAAAGAAATAGCTTGATTTTTAGTGAAGTTCTTAGCAGTGGGTGAAATAAATCATGCTACTTCAAAGTTCTTTTGGTCATTGTCAGGCAATACAATGGAGGTTTTTCTTCTATGAATGTCTTTTACCTTGCCATTTAATTTTATGTTTGCAACAAAATAGAATATGAAAGCTAACTACCTATTAGCTAACATTGTTGTAATAAAATTGTAAGCCAAGCTTAGAGATTCTTTTGGTTCCATTGTGACTGTGTTGTACTTAAAGTCTGTGTCCTGCTGGACCAGTTCATCGTTCTTTGTAGCTGGAGATACATGTCTGGAACCAGAGTAAGAAAGGCTGTGATTGTAGTCAGTAGTTAGCATAAGAAAGTTGCAGTGAACTGTGTCAATTCAGGTTCAAAGCAATTTATGTTCAAAAGGCTGTGTTGAGAGAGTACTGATCAAAGCTTAATATTAGCTGTATGAAATGCTCAGTCATTACTGGAAGTAGGAAGATTTTTCAAGTGACATATGTAGTGAAGTCCTAAGTTGACACATATATTACTCTTCACTTAGAAACAATGTTAAGAAACAAATGTCTCTTTCAAAACAGGCAACTTCTGGTGTAGGAGTTCTTAAACCTTGAAGGAAGTGTTGTCCTTTTTCATCTGGATTGTCTAATTTGTGTTTTGTGTTTGTTTTTTTTTCTTTTAGGGATAAAGGTTCAGATGCATCTTGGATGAATGACCAAGAACCACCACCTGAAGTAACTATAGTGGATTTTTTTTTTTGTTTATGTTTTTGATTACGCAACTTATATGTATAAAAAAAATCTGTGCAAAATAACTAATTAGCAGGCTTATATTTTTTTATGTGGTTGAAAGAAAAATATGGAAAGAAAAGGTCATGCTTTCTTTGGAGAGGTCTCATAATGAGTGTAAAAAGTACTGCCCGTCTTTTTTTACTTGCTTTTTGCAGTTGGAAAAAATGTGTATCTCAGTTCCTCTAGTCCTTCAAGAATGTTTGGCAACCTGAACGTTTGAGTGGCTGTGCTTTTACCTACCCCAATAATTTTTGTCCTTGTGATTCTTTCACTGCAGCTTTGTCTTTAGTTTGCCACAAGAAATTGTTTGTCTTTAAAGGCTTAATAGTCTGCAAACTGTACTACTTGGGTGTTCCTGTCTGCTCTTTTAGATTGCAGCAGAGGTGGTGTCATTCTTTGAATGGCTTCTTAGTAAGCTTCTCCTCTAGTTTGCTGTTATAAAACACTAGTTTCCTGAGAGAAGATTTGCTGCTTCCATAGACAGGCAGTCATACAGGATTGTCTAGAAGTGAGAGCTCTTCATGACCATTGGCATGATTTATTATAGGATGTGTTAATACTTCTTCAGTGACTCCCAGGCTTCCTGTCCGGTTTACCTTAATTCCACTCTAACTATACTTTTCATCACTGTTCCCTTCAATAAGAATGGCTAAGAGGGAGTTTTATTGAGGTGTTTTCATGAGATTTATTTTACAGCTCAACACTTGAGTCACTTTTCTTGAAATTTCTGCTTTAAGCATACTTATCCAAAACAGCTGAAATTTCTAGAAGCCTCTATAAATACATCAAACAAATATATCAAACAGAATTGGCCCTGGAGCTGAGCCCTGAGGAGCCCTGCTGATGACTGGTTGCCAGCCAGACATAGCCCCATTTGCTGCAACTCTTTGAGCTCTGCCCTTCAGACAGTTCTTTACCCAATACACCATGAACCTGCTGATCCCACAGCTGGACAACGTGTGCAGAAGGATGCTGTGAGGGACAGTATCAAATTTTACGTTCACAGTCCTTATCCCAGGCGGATTGTTCTGGCTCGAAGGAGAGATGTTGTGACATGATCTTTTCTGCGCTTGAAGATAGGTCCTGTGTATCAGTCTGTCAGCCCAGAATGTCCCCATCCCTGTAGTGAGGATGATGCATTTTGAAATGCTTTTTTTTTTCTTCCTACAAATGGAACTGGGCTGACGGTGTTGACTTCTTTCAAAGAATGCTTGTCTGTCAGTTCTGACTGTAAATTGCCTTCCTTTCTTGGGGAGACATCACAGAGAATCATAATTGGAGAATTAGAAGTGTTGCACAAGAATTGGACTGTAGGTATGTGATCAGTGGAGCTTTGAAAGACTAGTTTTGACTAGTCTTAACTTTCTTTCATCCAGCGATTTTTCTAGTGGTGATGATACAAAATGTACTTTTTGGGTAATGGTGAGGTTTTTTGTTACTTCTTAGTCTTTTAGTTTTTTCCTTAGTTCTGTTGTTTCTTAGTAAATATGTAATTTGAGTTTGTAGGAACCTAAGAAACTTCAAAATTGGGATAAATAGTCAAACACTCAAATTGTCTCCAGATGCATTGCTTTTTCCAAAGTTGGGGGTGGTTTTAAATGTTTTTTCTTAATTATGATACTGTTACCTTCAGGTTAGAATCTGAAAGTACAGGTGTAACTTTAGGTTTGCTGTGCTTCACTATAGGAAGGAAGGAAGCTTGAACAAAATCAGTGACAGCAAGGGTGGGCGAACTTGCTTGCTTTTTATGACACCTTTGTTTCCATGGCTGTTCTGACTTTGTAATCTGTCTGTGTGCTCTATTTTGGGGAAAAAACCACATCTAGCATCTTGTAATCCTCAATTAGAATAATCTTTGGTTAGTTCAGACAGAGTTTACACCAGGCTATCCAAACTCTGATAGCTGATGAGCTGATAAGAGAGTATCTTTTGCTGTGAAGGTAATAGCTGTTGACAAGGGTGCAAATTAAATCTTACGCTACTGATGCTTGAAATTGTCTGTTACATCCAGAGTCTTTTAGAGCTCTCTGCTTGCAGCTGATTTTATAACTTTTCTGGCTATCCCCTATGGGTAAACTGTGCAATTGCTGGAGTCAGTTCTGTTTGGGATACTATGATGCTTTACTTTTGTACAAATGTTAAATTACTCCATGTTAAGCCTTTTTTGTTTGCTTCTTTAAGGTATATGGTAAGTGTTCCTTTTCTGATAGGCTCTTAATTAGCCCAGCTTAACTGTAGATTCACTGATACATTCTCTCTCAGCCTTGTCTTTGGGGTCATAGGGTGACAAAGTATGATCCGTGTGCTGCAAGGGTAGTGGGAGCAGACAACTGCACTTTTTGTGAGGTGGCTTTTATGGAATGTTACATGGAAATTAGGTAGCAATAGAAGGTACCTATTGCTGTTCATTATTTCTGCTCTACTGGAGGACGGCATATTGAAGTCCATTGAAAAAGCAGGAGTTAGTGAAAGATTTTGCTTGAAGGTATATATAATCTTGCTGTATTCCTTGTGGCTTTTTTTGAGTGTGTAATCCACTTATGTAGAAGATGAAATAGTTGTATTTGGAATTAACTTTTATTTGGCTTTATAGCACTGTTTAAGTGCAGTGTTTTTGTGATCAATACTCTATGTATGCTAAGAAGATACATCAGGAAGCAGCAAACCCCTTACTTTCAGAATTGAGAAGGGGAGAGAGCAGGAACAAATCCTACCCCTATTATGTCTTCTGAGGAAGTTGTTTTTCAGGGAGCTAATTAATGCTGACAGATTTACTTATTACTTATTATTTACTTATTTTAAAAATCCATATTCTAATTTACCTAGCCTGTAGTTTGTTCTTCAGAAGCTTTTTCTTGGCAGTAACTAGCTAGATCCTTCAGAGATTGCCAGATTTTTTTTTTACTAACATCTAGACAGTCTAAAATTTGTGTTAGGTACATGAATGTCTTATGGTAAGTTTTTGGAGTGTTTTTTCTTATGCTGAGAAACCAGCTGATTTTTATTTTTTTTTTAACCAGGCCTTGGATTTCAGTGATGATGAAAAAGAAAGAATGGCAAAACAGAAGAAAAAGAAGCCTCAAAGTCAAGACAGGAAGAAATTCAAACCAGAAACAATTGCAACAAGTGAGTGAATGCTATGGAAGAATGCTTTTGTCTGTTAAATTGAATTTGGAATGCACATTTTTATCTGTCTTAATGATTGAGTTTTCATACAGTTAATCATTATTTCTGTGCTTTTCCAAGTTGTATTTGTGAATCTGTGACTACATTCCGTATTTTTTTGAGAAGCGAAATTAGGTCATTTTCTGTTGAAACATAAACCCTGTAAAAGGGAGGTGGTGTAGGAGGGAGAACAATTTTCAGAGGAGATTGAGGCTCTTAGACCAGTGTCAGCTGACACGGTGAGAATACAGATCAGGGTTTATTGGGGCTAAAGTTCTGCTTAAGCCTTTGAGTGCAGGGAGCAGATACAGGAAGGCCATGTGCAAATTTTGGAAATCTATTTCTTTGACAGTCAAGGAGGAGATTGTCCCAAACTGTAAATGCCAAGGGATAAAGGATTAAATATATATATATCTATATCTATCTATCTATATATATGTATGTATGTATGTATATATGTACACACAGATACCTGTGGTGAGATTAAGACAAACATGACATCAGATGTTGGTAACTAAAGCTATTATTTTCTTTATTGAGAATTAAAAAGAGAGAAGTGCAAAGAGGAAAGAAGAAAAGTGAGAAAAATGCAGAGAATTGTACAGAAAGCAAAGGATAGTCACCACTCTGAATCCAGTGGTGTCCCATTGGTCTGTGTCCTCTTGGGTGGCCGGGAGAGGAGCTCCAAAGGAGCTTGTCAAAATGGCTGCTTATCATAGAATCAGACTCATCCGGGTTGGAAGACACCTCAAAGATCATCAAGTCCAACCCTACCATCGTTATTAGACCATGGCACTAAGTGTCCAA
>NW_008685527.1:15154-16343 GCF_000695815.1 Acanthisitta chloris
GTATATTCACCGCCATGGATCCAGTGGCATCCCACTGGTGCCCTCTTTGGTGATGGGGAAAGGAGTTTGTTAAAATGATTGCTTATATACTGTCCCAGAGCAGGGTGTTTTTCAGTGGGTGTGTGGCAGTCCTGCCCAGGCTGGGGAACCATGGCACTGGCATCACGCAGTGGTCACATGCTATCCTGTCCAGTTCCACGTGTTCACAGGCTGATGAGGTGCTGCCCAGGATTGGGTCTGCAGCAGAGCCCGGTGCACAGAGCTCAGTGGCTGTGGTTGGCCACTGTTACCATAGTGCTTACCAAGTCCTTGGATCTACAGACTTTTGCCATACAACAAGCATTCCTAAAAAGTCCCTTACAGAGACAGAAGATAGGGAATTTGATCCTTTGAAAAGGAAGCTCTTCCTCCCATGGCACTAAATACTCCTCTAAAGTAACTGTGGCTCGTGTAGCCTGCAGAGTACCTCCGTTTACCTAATACAGTCATTACATAAACAAACCTATGTATAGTTTTTCATAGTATAAATAGCTGTCTTCACCTTCCTTTCTCCTGCTGTTGTCATATCTGTCCCAGGTGTGTGCTTGCGGCTGTGCATTGTGTGCAATTGACCAGATTTTCCTATGTCTCTTCTCTCATGCCTCTACTGGCAAAACATTTTGCTTTTTGATTGCCATTTTGGTTGAATAATTTATATTGTATCCCCCTTTTTCTGTTCTCACTTGTCTGCTTCTGTTGCATGCTTTTTGTACCACTCCCTTTAAACAGTACTGACTCTCATCCCTTACCCTTTTCTGCTGCTTACATATCAGATTGCTTCAGCTATCTGCAGCATGGTGCTTTCCTCTTTGATTTTCTTCGACAGACTCTTTCCATGGGTTTCCTGCTCTTCCTTGATAAAGCTGATACACATTGTGCCCCACTGAAACCCTTTTCTCTTGATTTGGGAAATCCTTAAATGCTTTCTGTATGGTACAGTGCTCACTTGTATGCTTTAGATAAAGCTGTGCTCTTGCTTGAACTGGCTTTTGCCCTATGGTTTGACAGTTTTTCCTTAAGGATCTGAATTGTGCTGTACTTTCTCTTCATTGATGTTGGTTATTTTCTCCTCTGGTTTCTCTTTGTCTAGCATATGGTATGTTTCTGCCATATCCTAGTTCTACTACCTTATTGCAGACCTGTCTTTCCC
>NW_008685527.1:16365-17324 GCF_000695815.1 Acanthisitta chloris
TGAACTGTGTTCTGTAACTGAGAACACATCAGGAGGAACTATTGCACTCTGTCACGGGAGATGGGTTATGATTTGCTACAGTTTTTTTGTAAATAACATGGTATAAATTGAAATTGTGTGTAATTTGCTTTGGCTATAGAACTCAACAACAAGGATATCTGACAAATTGAGGCACAAACTCAGTCTCAGGTGGAGTTTTACTTGCTTGCATCTTCATAAAATTATTGAGTGTATTAAATTTGTCTGATTGTTATAGTACTTGGATAGGAGAAGAAAAAAACGAAAATATTCATTCAGGTACTTTGACTTCAGTGCTTCCAAGAGGCCTGCCTGTACCAAAGGAGTCTTAAATTCTAATCTTCCAGGATAGTCTAGTGCCAAGGATTAGATTCACACAGGTTTTTAAATTTCAGTGATTTTTATGCGGTGTTATGTCCCTAAATAAGTTTTTGCTGCCAGCCCTAAAATCCTTTGAGTTTGTGCCTCAGTTTAAATTCTGCAGCTTTTTGAATATCTCAGCAACTCTGGAACATTTTCAGTGTTTTGGTGCTCTTCATTTTATAGCCCTTAACCCTCTAAAACTCTTACAATATTTATATAAAGTGGCAGTGCATTTGTTAAGAACTTTAAATACATACTTCCAGTGACCTGTAAGGGAAAAATTCATCTTAGAAAGGTGAATGCCGAAAGCGAATTGTCTAAAGGTACAGGCTGCTTTTTTTTTTCTGATAGAGTAAGTTAATTTAATGAATTTGAGCTTGAACAATTTCATGCCCTCTGTCCATGCTCTAATACCAGCTCAGGACTGAAAGCTGTATACCCCTTCAGTGTGATCCAGTGTTTATTTATCTTTGGTTTTAAAATGTGTTGCTTTTAAAACTTGTTTTAAATGAAACCTACCAAAATAATCAAAATTTGAGTGCTCCTGTCGTTCATTAATACAAATGAAAAGCCTGGAG
>NW_008685527.1:17349-24948 GCF_000695815.1 Acanthisitta chloris
GACTGAATTTGCAACCCTTGGGATCGTCCTTTTTATATTACTGTAATCAATCAAGATGAGTTACTGAACATTGTATTTGCCAGTATTATTTTGTCATTTATGTATTAGATATCAGTAGTATTTGTTGATACAATTACTTTCCATATTTCCTTGACGTCAGCCTGAAAAATTTGTGAGGACTAAACTTGATCTTTGCAAAATAATACTAAAACTGTATGTGTGCTTTTTTCCTGTTTGTTTTCTAGGTGAGAATAAGGAATTACATCAGTCAGTGCAACAGCCTGCTTCAAGTTACTCAAGGGGGTACCATGCCAGAGGGTTCTCCGGGAGACCATTTCCTCCTCCATCAGGCTCTCAAGGGTTTATGAGACCACAAGCAAGACCACCACAGCTATACCCTTCAGACAGCAGGATCCACCAGGCATCGCCAGTGTTTCCACAACCTCATAGCAAACAAGATCCAATGATGCAGCAGTATACCTTTCCTCCTCCAGGTTTTGGTTCTGTCAATTATGTGCCCCAGTTCCACCTTCCACCTTCAAATATGAGTATGATTTGGACAGACTCAGACACGTACAATTCATCATACGCATATTTACCACCACCACCGCCGCCACCACCTCCACCTCCTGCAGATAGCAAGCCACCTCAGTTCAGGCCTTACTAAGTTTCCATAAATGTGCATACAGAGCATTGCAGTTTAAAGGGAGGAAGAACAGGCTGCCAAGACTATTCCCAGATTTTGGGGATGCTTTCTTTTTTTAATATGGCAGTAGAATAAATGCCGAATTTCATGCTGTGAAGCATCCATAGAAATGTATTTTTATCTATGTATGTTTTCTGTTTCTAAAAAGAAAATTATGTTATAAAAATAACTGAATGTTAAATAATAGTTTATTTTATAATATCTTCTACTTTGGGATGATAAATAAAAACTTTTTTGAGACTGGTTTGTAGTGGTGGAAGTCTATTTTGTAATAAACGTAAGAGTTTATATTACTGTCAAATAGTGATGAGGTTGTCACATAGATGGTATTTTAATATTTTTAGAATAGGTGTATCTTGCTATGCTAAATACTTTTTCTCGATTTCTGCAAATTTTGAAATTGCTGGCATGGGACCTAAAAATCTGAAATGTTGATTTTAAGCTAGATTTGCCATTATGAAGGCATAAATTGCTATCCAACTTTTAATACTCCATTAATTGCATATTAACTAAAAGACTGGATCTGGAAGGTCGTTTTTTTTTTAAAATAGCTGTAATAGCTAAATCTGAATTTGGACTGACAGCTGATTTACTCTGTCAGATTTAGTGTCCTGCAATGGCTATAGAAAATCAACCTATCGATGAGATGCTTTGCATTTAATTTAGAAGGTAAAACCAGCATAATTTCTCTACCTTGTCATTGCTCCTAATGCAGAAATACCCACAGAGACCTACTACAGGATGTAGTCAACATTTTGGGCAACCGGTCTGTCAGGGAGAGAAAATGTGTCAATTTTGGAACAACTCCCTTGTTTAAAGTTGTAAATGAAATAGTACTGGATTGCTGTTTGATTGTTCTTACAGTAAAAACTGTCTCTTCCAAAATGTCAAGGTTTATCAGCTTTCCCAGCTTGTTTCTAGGAGAAAGGTGAATTTGTCAACCAAAGATCATTTGGAACAACCTCCACCTTTCCAAAAGGTCAGTCCTACAATTGCACTTCATAAGTCTCCGTGGAAGTGACTCTGACTAGGATGGAACATGTTACACTGCATGAATATCTTAAAAAGAGGAGAAAAAAAGTAATTGTAGGGCAGATATCTTAAAGATTATTTTTACACTGAAAAGTCATTACTAGTTGTGATGGTTTTTGAATCATTAATCAACAATGCAGTCACTTTGAACTGTTGGACAGAACTGATAGAAGTGCGCAGTATGTATTTCTATTCTCTAACTCACACTGGCCTCATTACTTTGAAAATGTAATTAGAGGCTAATGAAGCTGTGCAGGTGTAGCTTAGATTTTAATTCCAAATAGCTTAAGAATGAAGCAAAATTTCAATGCACAAAGTGAGGGACTGTTGTCAAGATGGTGCTACTGGTAACTAAAATTTAATTTCAGACTTTAAGTTCCCTGTGATATATTTACATAGCAATATTCAGTGATACATCTAGATCTACTGTTTCATAGGTGTGCAACTGAGAAGGTTGTATAGACCTCAGTTTATGGCAAGCAGGTACTGTACAGTGGCAACAAATAGTTTGAGAACAGTAGCATTCCAGACATCAGTGTTTAACTCTGTTCCTGCAGACTGGTTTTTTTTTTTTTAGTAAGAATATCCAATTCTAGTCTGTTGTAAATGCTTAGGTTTTAGGGGAAAGGAGAAAGGTGAATTCCTGTCTACCTGAGCTGTCACCCAGCTATTACCGTTCCCAGTGGTTGGTCAGAGGTGTGAGTAAACTCACTACAGCCTCATGACTGGCTTGGCAGAATTGCTTTGTCTAAGCTTTCCTTGACTTGATTTAGATATAACAGCAGTTTGTTAATGACCAGGTGACTATGATAATTTGTTTTACAGGTATGGGGTTTTTGCCTATAGTATACACACAGGTTTTTGCATAGATGATAGTGGCAAGTAGTTACTCTGTAGAGTGGGATATTCAAGGGTTTAATGGGGTAAGATATTGTAGAGGAAGAGAGACCTGACATAACAGGCTTCAAGTGGCAGTGCAGGGTACAGTGTAGAGAAGTACTGGGGATGTCAAGGCATGCAGGGCTGGAACTGGAAATTTGGGTTGCAAATTCCTCTCCACTTGTCAGTTGAAGAAAAGCAACCCTCATTCTTGATAAAAGTGTGGTTTGATGATAGTAGAGAGGAAAAGTATATGTCACATATATATTTCTCTACAATAAAATTAGATGTAATGGTGAACATGCAGACACAAAGTTGCAAAGATATTACAAGGAAGTTAAGTATAAAAGTGTTCTCAAGTTAGTTATGTATTATGGAGGAAGAAACTGTCAACATTCTACTTGTACTTGGGATGTTAATGGCTTGCTCTATGTCCCTAGCACAAACAGATTTCATCAGCCTCGAGATCTAAAGGAGTGGTTGAAGGGTAAGTGCAACACTAAGAAAAGGAATGAAGTTCTAGGAAGTGCAGATACAACAGTCTTAATTGTTTCTAATTAATTTCTAATGATTTCTAGTTGACTACTTATGTCTGAATACTGACTGCTTTTTTTACAAATGAATGTACTTGGTATAAGAATACTACCATGTCATGTTTATTAGCTTTCACCTATTTACTGAATTTTTAGGATTTAGATATAGAGACAATGTTCTTAGAAGAAAATGGGCACCCTGTGAACCAGCCATACGGGGAGATGAACTAAACACATACAAGGTCAGGAGATGCATACCAAGCACGAAAGGAGGATGAGAACAAACTCTGCAAGGATAAGATAAAGGGAACAGAAGAGCAACAACACCTGTGAAGGGAGGACTGAGCTGGACTATTATCCAACCTATCATTTAGCTTTCAGAGGCACGTGAACAAAGGCTTTTCCCGATCATTATATGTGTGATTGCGTGTACGGAGAGAAACACTGTATATTAGGGACCATCATAATGTGGCTTCATCCTGATTCACATTGAATTGTCTGGAGTCTGTTTCTCTGCATTTAGAATTTGCTAAATTTTTGGGAGGTTAGAACTTTACTATAGTTTAAGCTCCACTTTAGACAAGAGTCAGCAGTGGGAGGTGGATGAACTTTTAGAGGTGAACAGTGAAAGGACAAGTTTATTAAAGGAAAATTCGGACAAGTGGTGTGGGGAGCAGGGAAGCTTATGCTGCTACAAGTTGCTCTGAGAAATGGTGGAATCTACAGTCTTGGAGGGTTTCAGAATTTGACTTTAGACAAGGTCCAGTGTGATGTAGTGCCCAAGTTAGTCTTGCTTTGTGTAGAGAGGCGGATCAGGTGGTCTGTAAAAGCCATCCTAGCCTGAACTATTGTCATTGCTGTCATTCTTCTGGAGTTCTAGCTTCTCACCAGAGATTTTTTGTTTTGTTTTGTCTCTAGATGCTAAAAGGCATGAATAGCCTAGCTGGTGTTTGGAAAGCTTAGCTTTTCATTTGTGCTATTGTGCTCTTTCATTATCCTACAGATTTTTATATATAAAATATCCATGCTGTGCTAAAAGTTGAACTTGCTGTGGAAGATAATGACTGCTTCCATTTCACTGGCTGTAAGATGAATTGAAGAATTGTTCTTTTATTAGTTGTTTGGAAACTAATGCTGATGAGAGTGTCATTTGCTGTTGTTTTCCCTTAGGGGGTAAAGCATTTTGTATTGTACAATTTATTTTAAGAATGATGTAATGAATAAAAGTACCCAAAATGTATTTTAAAATTGCAACAAAACACAAAATCCCTGAAAGTTATTTTAAACAAATGTTTGCTAAAGTAGGGATTTTTGCCTACTGGAGACCTGTTTAATAATGTGAGGCCCTCATGCTAGGATGCATATTAATGCCATGCAGATGAAAACAAGAAATAAGCAGGGGTTTTTGTAGGTTATATTTAGATTGCCAGGTTCATTTTCCATTTCTTTTCAAGTCAAAGATACAGTCAATTATTCTTGTCTAGTGAATTTAGTGATGCACATAATGTGATTTAAAGGTTTGCTGAATCTGCACTAAACAGTTGGTGATAAATTTGTTATGGTGACAGGTGAAAATATGGAAAACACTGCCAAGGATGACAAGCTTTTACAGAGCATCTTAACTTTCTGGAAAGCATGAGTAATGATCTTTCTTTATCTCAGTCACCTGAAACTTTACTCAGAGTTATTGAATGTGGGGTAGTCTTCATTTGCCATAAATGAAACCTGTGGTAGCTATGGAAGAATATTATTGTTGCTTTTCCTGTGAATTGATGCTTTGCATTTTTTAGGTAATATTTTAAGAAAATGCTTCATTAGAATTTTCTGTGTGATTTACAAGATCTAAAATCAATGAACATTATGAATCATAGAATGGTTTCGATTGGAAGGAGTCTTAAAGATCATCTGGTTCCACCCCCTCTGCAATGGTCCTTCCAATAGACCAGGTTGCTCAGAGGCCCATCCAGCTTGGCCTTGCTTAATGTATAGTGCTTGCTATTTATTAGCACAAAGCCAGCCACTGATACAGGGAGACAGGGGTGAGCAACTGTCACATACTCTAGCTCTGAAGCTGGAAACAGGATTTTCTTTCTCTGACTCTTCTGCACCCATCTGAGTGTGTGTACATGGGCATAAAATAACTTGCTCCACCAAATGCTGAAACTACAATGGGAGCAGTAATGTTTATGAAGCATCTAAGTTTGCTTATATTAAGTCTCAAAGACTATTGTTTGCATTATGTTCTAAACAGGAAGATTTCACTCTGCAAGTTTCCTCCTGTGGGAAGTAGGGGACAAAAATCTAGAAATTTCTTAACCAAGTTTAAGAACTTCTACTTGATCTCAGACTAAGTTGTCATGAAGGTCTGTCTTTTCAAACAAGTAATACAGGTAATATTTTCTTTAAAGAGAAGAAAAATGCCATTACCTATATTAATTTAATATTTGCTTAATTTTAATATGTACATTAGATGGTCATAAATCTGTTCTGTGAGAATTGCATGCACGTGAGATCTGTAAAAAAAATATTTTCTTCAACATAGACCCGAGAAAAGAGTATATTTTGTGAGATTTCAGTTGATTCCTTTATGTGACTGTTTGACCTAAGGTAGACTTTATTTACAGTATTCAATTTGCAAGTGAAAAGTATACCTGGACTATAAAGACCTGTTCAACCTTTCTGCTTGATTCCTAGGCTGTTGAGTTTAAGAGTATGCCCCTTTTATATCAAAGCAAAAATTATTAAAATTGTAAAGAGGAGGCATTTTTGTGAGCATTGTTCTCAGAAATTAAGGTCAGCATTTAGTTCCTTAGTTACACACTGTGGTGTGTCTAATTCACAGATAGTTTTGCATTTATTCATGATACCCTGCAATCCTCAGTCTCCTCTGCTTTGCCACATAGCAATCTACTTGATCTTTGGTCTTGGTTAACACATTCTGCAATATAGAGAACATATGGATATATTGCATTTTTTCATACTTCTTGACACTCTGTAACACCTCTTCCACTGGTATATCAAGAAGAGGTAAAATACCACTGCATTGATGTTCTGCATTTGGTCACTGGCTATTTGGTTTTTTTCCATGCAGTGTATCTAGTATATCCCCATTATCTGCTTTTTATATTTATGGCATACCTGATTTTTGCCCTCAGTACAATTCTGACCATTAAATTGCTTGAATATTAAAGATTTTCATCCCTCCAGCATAAGGTGATGAAGTGGTGATATCAGAGTTTGAGATGGAAACAATTACTGTACCCTAGAGAAAAATACTGCCTTGGGTAAGTTACATAGGTCATGACAGTCTTTTGTCTGTGAGCAGAGATTGCTGTTTGTTGTTAGCTGTTCATTTTTACAATTCCAATGTAGTGAAATAAGAAAGAATTATTGACATTAGGAGGAAGAGGATTATCATACCCTCCCAAAACTCTGGCGCATCTGGGTGTGACAGTATAGGGCATTCAGATCATTTTATAGTCACCATCAATCTCTTTAAGCAAATCAACTCTTTCTTCCATTAGAGAAGCAGGAGAGGAAAATTAGCAAAAAGCTATGGCTTTTATCAAGACTTGGATTCCTAGGCAAAATATTTCCTATTAAGTTCAAACTTATTTTGGTGGAATATATAGCACACTGAACAATGACTATATTATAATTAACCACAGGGAGAGAGACGAGGAGATTCTAGTCAGGCACAAGTTAGGTCAGTGTCTCCTGTGTTCTATAACTGGTTTGGAGATTCTGTTTAAAAGTCAGTTTATCAATCTGTCTCGTATGGATGTCTGGAAAACATTAAACTTTGGGTCCTGAGAGGAATTCAATTTGCATTTCAGAGAGAAGTCAGAGTCAGACAATAGATTTCTCTTGTCCCAGCCTCACGAATCTAAATCAGTTAAAAAAACTTTTAAAGACCCACCTTTATGTATCTGTGTAATGTAAGGATAGCATAGAAATGAGTATAAAATGCTTTTATTTAGTGATTTTGTTTTTTTATGATTTTATTTTTTAATCTTGAGTCTTTTTGCTTTAGAGCCAAAAAGCTAAAGAAATGGCTGAGTTCTTAAAGGTGGTCAATTGCTAATCCAGTTAGGTTGTGATGTTCTTCAGTCTCAGAACAGTGGACATGAGTGAGTAAACAGTAATCATGACTGTCTCTCAGCTAGCTTATAATGTAATATTAGAGGAGACAGAAAATATTTGAAGCCATCTTATGTCTTGTTTAGATTCTAATTTTCAGAAGTAATCTTGAGAAGCTAATCCCCTTTTAATCAAGGAAGAATTTTTTTATAGTGTTGGTCTTAAGTAAGTGCCATCTAATATTTTATTTCCAGGAAACAGTTGTAGCATCAATATAAAGAAATGTGCATATGTGTATGTATATAATAATTTATAATATATGCACTTAAAATATAATTATTAAGTTATCATTAGTAATTATATATGTGA
>NW_008685528.1:0-5170 GCF_000695815.1 Acanthisitta chloris
ATTCCTCCCCAGGCGCAGGACCCTGCAATGGACTTTGCTGAATTTTAGTTGATTCTTCTCTGCTCATCTCTCCCTCTGAAGGGCAGCACAGCATTCTGGGGTATCAGCCACTCCTCCCAGTTTTGTATCATCAACAAACTTGGTGATACGGCTCTAATGATTAGCTAATGCTGTGGCAAACTATGCAAACTATGGAGAAAATAAATTTTACAAATGTTATATTTATCAGTAATTTTAAATAAGTTTATTGACTGTACTTTTGGCAGGGAACAGAATACTTATAGTAAAGACCAACAAGGAATGATCACATAAACAGTCACTCAGACTCATTTATTGGCTACGTCTTTCAGAGGGGTAACCAGATGCAAAAATATCCAAGGCTGTTTGAACATTAGACATTTGTCATTAGACAAAAATCAGATATGTATGCATCCTTGGATTAGGCCTGCTTTGGTATGTACATTCAAGCAGGCTCAGCAAAACACCTAATAAGGAACATTCCAAGGAAGAACTTTGGCCAAGAGCAGAAGTCCAACTAAAAGACAGAATAAAAAATGACCACTGGGGCTTGCAGAAGACCCTCAAAGACCACTGCCTCAATTAATTGCGTCTGTGTAAAGCGGAGGGGATATGGTAATTAAGGATAGGATTGCAGTCATTATTTTTGACAAATAATTAGCAAAAGAAGTGAGAAAACCTTAACCAATAGAAATTAGGGTACTAATCAATAAGAATTAGGTAACTTAACTGATGAGCACTAATTCCTTTGCTTGCTGAAATGTATAAATATTAAAAAGTTTTGATGATTGCTATGCGCATTAGGTGGAGTGATCCCCTGTGCATCCAGGGCTGCAATAAAGGAGTGCTGCTTCTTAATCCTGCACTGGTGTGACTCCTGATTTCAGTGACAGAGGCTTACACAAAAGATGTCTTTTGTGGATATTATGTTGCAATTCTGCATCATGCTCTATAGTATGTATCTCACTATCAGAAGAGTTCAGGTCAGACCTTCCTCACACTGCCAATAAAGCTGGAAAAGCCAACCACTCTTTCTTTTGTACCTTTGTGGAAGAAATGCTGAGGAATACATCTGGTCCAGGTGACTCTGCTTGCAAGCTGTAGACTGAGATGTAGATTGCAATGTCTTTGGACTCTAGGTGGGGAGCCTCAGACAAGAGGCCGTGAACTGCCAACCTTTGAGGTAACAAAATGGCATGAAAATGGGCGGTGCCAGCCAGGCATATGGACACTGGGAGATACAGCAGGACCCAGGAATTGCTGACCTTTTGGATAACAGAGGAGATGAAAATGGGCATGCTGGTGATGAGGGACATGCCAGTGAGGAGGATGGATGTAGAAAGGGGACAGGGTGAAAAGACTCAGTGGGGGAAGAGGGAAACTTGGGTGCAGGTAGACGTGAGCGTGTAAAAGCCCAGGGGGCTTTGGAGCTGGTGTCCTCCTGGGACACAGCAGCTTGGGCTATTGCTATGTTAATGCACCGTGAATAAACTGCTTTGTGGAATTTGACATCTAAAACTCTGCTAAAGGGACCCTAAGGTCAAACCAGTAAGGAAACCTGGTCATACTGCAGGTGATGGGGGTGTGCAGGAGGTTGAGGAGGGCACCTGCGACCAGGAAGTTTCCTTAACAGAAGCTTAACGCCTTTTAATTGTGGTGTTAAACATTTGAGATTATCTAGAAATTCTAAATTGAATCATGTACAGTTAAAATTACCAGAGCTGAAAAATGCTGAGTTGGACCTTCACAGCTGAACCTTTGTGACAATGTCTGTGCAACTCATCCTGAAGAACAGGATCTGAAAAACCTTGAGGGGCTGTACTTGAAAATACAAATAGGTATTTGATCCAGCAAATAAATCTGCAAGTACATTAATGGAAGACCTGTCCCAGCCATCTGATCAAGAATCAGGGTATGTGAACAGAGTTTGACCTTTTGTACTAACTGTTCTTCCTCCAGCAGTCTTGAATTTAGCAGGTTCCATTTTAAACGTAAACCACAAATTTTTTTCTTGGGTTTTTCCCCCCAGTTTGGTTGTTACATTGACAAATTTTATCAAGTAATTACAACATCATGTCACCCAGTGCTGACAAAAATTATTTATTTCTGTAAAGTGAACTGTTAAAAATTGTAACTACACTTTGATTACCTTCTTAGCTTAGGACTGAGTGCACTGGAATCTCTACATGTTTTTAACAGTGGTTTTTAGTTTTGTTTCTGGTTTGGTTTTTTTGGGGTTTTTTTTTGAGGAGGGTTTCTGTGGGGATTTTTGTTTGATTGGGGGTTTTAGGTTTTTTGGTTTTAATTTTGTTGGCATAGACTTGGAGTGATTACTTAGAAAACTTTTAGCTTATACATTTTGCAAGATGAGAAATGATAGCAAACGTAATATCGAGGTAGCATACTGTTTGTTCTGCTTTCTTGGTAGAAACTTGTGGATAAATAAAAAAGAGATTTTAAAATTATGGTTCAATACTTGTATTTCAGAGGCATGTAGACTTGCTTTCCAGCATCTACTGTCTGCACATTAAATGCTTTGTCACCCTACAGAAAACTGAAGGTACTCCCACAAGAGCTGATCCCACACGGCAAAACTGACAGTGTTCCCACTCCCACAAGAGGGCACCAGGCAAGCACAGCACGCGAAAATCCCTTCTCGTTAATTAATATCAACCTTATAATTAAATTCTACTTATTGATCAGACAGAATAATTTAATACATAATATCAAATGAATCCTATTTTACATCTACTAAGTGAAAAAATTATTTTTGCCCAGTCTGTACCCATAATTACGTAAGTTTAAACCGGTATCTTTCACCTGTGTCCAAAGACGTGAAGTGCTTTGCTATCACAGTCGTAAATAAATGTTCCATTCTATCCTGTGTGGGAATGCTGTCCCCACACAGGAAATGCATGTAGGCTAAACGAAGCACTTTCAGAAGCAAAAGCAAAAGAGGCTGAATGGCTATAAACCAGCTTGATAATTTCCCATGTGCAGTTACTACAGATCCAGCTCTTGCAGCAGCCAGGATCAGCCTCAGTCATCCCCTTCACACTGCTCTAGCCCTAATCATCATGGCATTTTAAGGTAGAGAGCATCTGGGCTGGTAGAGTGACTTGCTGAATTGTACCCTCTGTCCACTCAGCCAGCACAAAACTTCTGCAGTTGTGAGACTTTTGCACAAAGAAAATGCTTTTTCAGCAGAAGTGTAATCTAAAGCTGCCTTTCCCACATGGGCAGTATTGCTTCAGGGAAAAAAAGCCATACCTTTATGAAGGAGTTTCACTCTCGTTGCCTTTTTGGCTGTCATTTGAACCTACAAGGGGCAACCTTCATAACAAAATATCGGAGGATTTCTGATCAGCATTTGTCTTGTTTTTGAAACAATTACACATTTGGGATTTTATGTGCTGGAAGAAAAGTTTGTTTTAAAGTAGTTACATGAGTTTGAAAGTTTACAGTTCTAAAACTGCTGTGAACCGTGTCTAGTTGATGTCATCTGTGCACAAACAAGACTGTGTTGTCTTCTATATGGAAGTGAGTTGTTTCAGCAAAGTTTAGTCAACCAGCACTGACCTTCTCAAATCCACAAATTCGTTTTCAATAAATGTTTAACTACTGATTTCTACAGGGAAGGATTCACAACGTGTAGAACATACTTTTAATCTTACAAGAATTTTATGGTTGCCACATAGCATGTGTGCTGTAGGGCTGCATAGCTTATCTACCTCAGCCACTAGATTTTAATTGTTTAATGTCAAGTCTACTTTCTACACTGTAGTGGAATTCCAGATATGACCAATGTATGCATGTATTTTAAGGCCAGGGTTGTAGAAATGGGTTAATCTAGAGTATATTGAGTTGCCTTGAATTACAGAAGAATAAAAGCATGCTATATATGCTAAAAATAATAATTCAGAAGAGCATTACAACTATTTATGTCTATTAACTTCAGAAATGTCTGTAACTCTGGGCATGGCTGAATTAGGCCAGAGCTGTATACATTTTCAGGAGAAGACATTCATGCATACCTCTGAAGTATGTAACATATAGATATGCAATATGTTTTGCATGAAGATGGAAGGTATTTGTATGCAAAGTGATGCGCATTTTAAAAGATTATTGCTCTGTGTTTGACACCACTTGGCATGATTTCAGTCTGTGGTTTCAATTAGAATTTAAGACTGCTTATTCAACTCATGGACATAGTCTACTGAAAAGTGATCAATTTTTTAAAATTATCAACCTCTGTAGATAATGCAAATATAAAATAGTGGCTAGTACAATAAATCTGGACTGTATAGAGTGGATCACCTATATCCAGATTTGTGCTTGTCAAGTTATTGTGTGAAAGGGTATATCTAGGGTCAGGTGTTGGGTGAACATGGTTTCCTTTACTAGTGGTTGGATTTTTCTGATCAAAACATATTGTTTGATTTTGCTGCAAAATCAGGAAGGCTGGAGTCAAAAGAAGTGAGATTCAGGAGGGTCTAGAACCCTTTGCATAAGTATTTGAATGATTAATTTCTAGGTTTTGGAGTGAGACTCAACTTACACCTTTCTATTGAACAGATTTGGAGAGTTATAAAAATCTCATTGGCTCTAGCAGTCAGTGGCTGTTTCCTTGCAGCATTTTTATGGTGTTGGATATGTTGGGGCACGTGGGGTTTGCATGATCTCTGTACACAGAATAAGTTAATACTTGATGGAATTGGTTACTAAATGCATGGTTTTGCTTTTTGGAGTGGGACTTTACCTGTATCTTTCGATTGAACAGATTTGGAGAGTTATAAAAATCTCATTGGCTCTAGCAGCCAGTGGCTGTTTCCTTGCAGCTTTTCTATGGTGTTGGATATGTTGGGACATGTGGGATTTGCGTGATCACGGTACATAGAATAGGTTAATACTTGATGGAATTTGTTACTAAATGCAAGTTTTTCCTTTTTGGAGTGGAATTTGACCTATATCTTTCTATTGAGCAGATTTGGAGAGTTATAAAAATCTCATTGGCTCTGGCAGTCAGTGGCTGTTTCCTTGCAGCTTTTTTATGGTGTTGAATGCGTTGGGGCACGCGGGGTTTGCATGATCTCTGTACACAGAAGAAGTTAATACTTGATGGAACTGGTTACTAAATGTGTGTTTTTCCTGC
>NW_008685528.1:5193-5700 GCF_000695815.1 Acanthisitta chloris
ATTCCTGCCTAAGACATAACCTTGCTCTGCAGGTTGTGTGCAGTTCACCGTAACCTACATGCCACGCTCGGGGTTTCGCAATCAAGTGGTGAAACAAAGTGGACATTTTCGGGCACACTTTCAGGAACGTGAGCATTGGAGTGCGAGCACTGCAAACCCTAAGAGCTACCAGCACCGGCGTGCGGATTGACTCCCGGTGCCGTTCACACCACGGATGCTTAGAGCTCTGCAGGTTGTGTGCAGTTCACCGTAACCTACATGCCACGCTCGGGGTTTCGCAATCAAGTGGTGAAACAAAGTGGACATTTTCGGGCACACTTTCAGGAACGTGAGCATTGGAGTGCGAGCACTGCAAACCCTAAGAGCTACCAGCACCGGCGTGCGGATTGACTCCCGGTGCCGTTCACACCACGGATGCTTAGAGCATCCTTCCCCCACCCTTACCCCCGCAGCGCGTGAGAGGGAGACAAGATTTGGTTTAAAAAAAAGAGGATGCTGGCGGGGTTT
>NW_008685529.1:0-4809 GCF_000695815.1 Acanthisitta chloris
CCCCCGGCCGGGCGGGGGGTCCGGGCTGAGCTGCTAGCGTAAAAAAGGTAACTAAATCTGCCTTGGGATGGTCCGTGATGAGCCGCGTCCGTCCTCCCTCCCTCTCTCCCTCTCTCTCTCCATCCTCCGTTCCGAGTTACCGCGTAGACTTAGTTACTCGCTGTTTCATGATTTGCTGTTTTGTTTCGCTTCTCTGTGCTGAGAAATGGGGCGTGAGCGTTGTTGTCTCGCCGGAGAAACCGAACTGTGTGTGTTCATATGATGTGTTGGCTGCTTGAAGTATTGAAACGGTACCCCCCAAACGGAGTTGGTATGTGACGTCTTGAAAACTTTCTGGAAGGCGTGAGGGCAGTGAGCGGGATGACAGCACGGTTTCCTCTCCAGCATTTGGGGTGTGCTTAGGTTCCTCAAAACACAACTGTGCAGGTTTGCAGGTTTCAATGTGGACAACACTGTGGTCCTGCTGTGTAATCCACAGTTGTCTTGGTTCCTCCATCCATGTGCAGAGCCCTGATTCAGCATGTTATACATATGCTAAGACTCCCCTAACTGGGATGGCCTCAAAATTGTAATTAAAACACGCTCTGTGACGACCGTGGAGTTGACACTTGCAAACTGTGCTGAGGCATCTTGCTGACTTCAGCTGAAATGTGCAGTGTTGTTGCTGAGTCATCTGGACAGAAATATTCAGGGAAGAAATCAAGAATTTAGATTTTACCCTACAGTCTGTTTCATGTTGGTTTATTTATTACTTGGTACATCTTTCTTGCATTTACAGGCAAATTTATTTGTTCAGCAGTTAGCATATGGAAAGCATTAGATGACAAGAACTGTAACGATGCCACAGTCCTGTATATCAAGCAATGCTCTATGTATTTTTAGAATTCTAATCTAAAGACCTCTTGTATGAGTCCCAGTACATCCATAATGCAGCATTTATCTCCTCTATCATCAAAGTACTAAAGACTATCTTCTGAATTTTGGTCATGGATCACATTCCTAGTGGATGTCTTAACTGTGTGATAATCTGCCATAGAGTTAATCACTTGAAACAAGCCAAAGAATGATCTTTTGTAGCTTGTAGCTGACCTTTGGCAGTTTTTTTTTTTAGCTGGATTTTTTTAAATTAAAAGCTCCAGAGCTTTCCACACACCATTTTCTTTAAAATAAAAAGAAAAACTTATGCCACAGAAAACCACTTCTCTCCAAGTCACATCAAGTTTTTCTTGATTTAAGTGTCTTTCTAAACTATATAAGTTTGTATTTTTTTTTCACATCCTTGAAAACAGTTTAACATTGCTGAAGGTGTTAGTTGAGACAATATTAACAGGTCACAATAAGCAATACTTCCGTTTGTGATCATGGGAAGCTGTTTCGCTTGCTTAAAAGAGTTGGGTCCAGGTTGTTTATCTGAAGCAGAAAAAAAGGATGAAGTGGGAAAAGGAATTGTCTAAGTCAATAAAAAGATGCTCATAGTTCACATGCATATCACAAGCTGCAAATTTTTTTTGGTAGCAGCTCCCAGTAGTCATGCTGAGTCATATGACTTCCCACTCCGTTAATCTTCATAGCTGAAGTCTTAGCTTGTCACTACTGTGCTACATACCTGCATTGTTTTTTCCCCTTCTTAAATAACCACAGGGTATGAATACAAACTAGATAAAAATAGACCTTTAAAGTGCTTTTTCTCCCCCTTAATAAACAGATTAATTTCGGAAGTGTTGTTCTTAGTGATTCACATGTAACCCTCCAGGGAATGTGTGCTGTAGACCTTCATTATGATAATCTGTTAAATAGACATCTTTTAGATCCTCAAACTATTTTGGTTGCTTTGGAGCTCCTACTCTAAATGTACTTTCGTTGGCCAGGCAAGCAAAAAAAAAGAATTGATAGCTGAAACACTCCTTAGGCAGTGTTATGTTTATAGGTTTTTTTCTCTCTCCTCTCCCATCCCCGAGCCCCCTTATGATGTTTCCTTTGGTGTTTAAGCATATATATTATAAATATCCATATATATTAGTTTATTGGGAGTATCCAATGTAATGTGAGGAAGTCATTGATAGATGGCTCTAAATTAGTGATAAAACTTAGAACTGGGATGCTGCTTAGGCAGTGTTATGTTTATAGGTTTTTTTCTCTCTCCTCTCCCATCCCCGAGCCCCCTTATGATGTTTCCTTTGGTGTTTAAGCATATATATTATAAATATCCATATATATTAGTTTATTGGGAGTATCCAATGTAATGTGAGGAAGTCATTGATAGATGGCTCTAAATTAGTGATAAAACTTAGAACTGGGATGCTGTAAATTGTCTTTCTGTGCAGATGACACTTTGGTTTGCCCATTTGTTAAACAAGGGCCCTAACACTTCCGTGAAGATACCTGTAGTTAATTCAACTATGAAATATAGGCATTGTCTCCTGCTGTGAGGTACAGAACAGATACTGATGTGGAAATTGTCTCCATTAAGTAACTCAGTGTTCTGACTGAGAAAGGAGGTTGTAGCCACGTGGGGGTCAGTCTCTTCTTCCAGACAACCAGCAAAAGGACAAAAGAAAACTGCCTCAAGTTGTGCCGAATGAGGTTTAGATTGGCTATTAGGAAAAAATTTGTCACAGAGAAAGCTGTTAAGCATTGGAACAGACTGCCTAGGGAAGTGGAGTCACCATCCCTGAAGGTATTTAAGAGATGTATAGATGTGACACTTGGGGACATGGGTTAGTAGTGGGCTTGTCAGTGCTGGGTTAACAGTTGGGCTCAAGATTCTTAGATGTCTTTTCCAACCTAGAAGATCCTGTGATCTGTTGAAAACAATGCGCTCTATTCTCAAAGCCTTAGCAACCTGTGCATTAGAGCACTTTGTATCTCCTCAAATCTGCATCTGCTGGTTCTGTTAGTCATGTATGCCTGGTTAACACTGCTGTGCAGGGAAGTAGGAAAGGTCATTGTTCATGCTCCAGCAGCTACATGGTTCCAAAAAGGCAGAAAAAAGTAGAGCTCTTGCAGACCAGGATGAGTGCAGAAGAGCAGTCATTTTCTATGAGGCATCTACTAGCCATGGGATCTTTTGGTCAATTGGCATCTAGCAGGGGAAAAAAAAAGTCTTGCATATCTGAAAACATATCAATAAGTAATCAAATGAAGGTTTCCTGTACAAACGTGCTTGCAGTTCTTTGTGAATATCTGAGAAGCATAGAATAAGTACAGGAGCTGAATAAGAGTGAGAATATACTATAATTTATTATTGATCCATCACTTGTGTTGAAAATTGATATAATGACATTATTTACATTGGTTATTGACCTCAGTGAGCCTTGACTTTTAATTCAGACTTGTTAGCTTTAAACTCTCTCTACTAGTAAGTACAGCATTCCTCCTTTATTCAGAGCCAAAGGATTCAGCAACCATACAGTTTTCTGGGCTTTCTGCTTGAAAATCAGAGGGATGTCACCCAAGGACGTGTGTTGGGAGAGGGATATATTCAAGAGTTATCTGAGAAGTAGAATTTGTAGGATCATTGAGTCCTTGTTCTCTCTTCATTAGGTTTTTTTTTTAGCTTTGCAGTTAACAATTTTCCATGTAAATACAGATTAATTTATGGGAGATCTTGAGGAAAAGCTTCAGTATGATCCAATCTATATATGACAGCAGGAAATGTACAGTGTCTTTGTGTTTGGCATTAATGAGATTGCTCCAAGAATCCTCTGTCAAGTTTAGGTGTTCATACATCAAGGAGGATGTTAAAGTCAAAGAGACTTCAGAGAAGAACTGTAAGAATGAATAAGGGTTGAAAATAGCTCCTGAGGGAGAAATTATAAGAGCTCAATATGTTAAATATTATCAAAGAGAAAGGCAAGGAGGGACTTGATTGCAACGTTTAAGTGTGTGCATTGTGAACAGAAATTCTATGATTAAGCAGAAAACGATGGGATATCAAGATCCTTTGGCAAAAAATATGAGCCAGACACATTAGCAGTAGAAATAAGAAATGCACGTTCAGCAGTAAGGGTATTTTATTGCATGGTATGGTAGGATATTCAGCAAAGGAAAATTTTAATTTAAATGTGGTATTTTTCCTTTAAGATGTATCTAAATAAAAGTTAATTGAGGGCATGTGTCTGTGTTCTGTAGAAGTAGTGATCAAAGTATTTTTTCTCTATCTAAATACATGCATCTACATAAAAAGACAATATTATAGTGTGGGTCTTTATCCCAGGATACTGTTGAAATAAGAACAAAACTGACAGGGAATTCAAGATTTTTAAATGTCTAAAATGTCTAAAAACAATGAATCACAGAATATTTAGGGTTGGAATGGACCTCTGAAGATGATCTATTCCAACCCCCAAACCAAGGAACTCTAAGACAAGATGTTTTAGAGTTCTGTACTGAAGTTTGAAGATCACAAAATTATCTTGGTGAATAATTCTTCAGCAATGCAAAGATGTCATTAAACTTAATTTCTGCATTAGTAGGTCTTGACTATTTTAAATACTAAAATAACATGCCAGTTGCTAAGATTCCTTACAACGTTTCATGAAAGTACTGTGAAAATTAAGGTGCTTGATGTTCAGGTACTGGAGGAAAAGTAATATTGGGAAAAAAAATCCTGCTGTCGTTGAGTAACTGTCATAGAAGAGAGCACATGGGCTATTATAGAAAACTACCGAGTATAACGGGGTGGTTACAGAAGAACCTACTATGTGTGTGTGTGGGAATTATTGGAGGGTTTGCAAGAAGGGATTTGTAGATCCTGCAGAGATTTTGGGGAAATCTGTGTTATAATGCATTATCTCCTGCAGTGAAGAG
>NW_008685529.1:4844-82704 GCF_000695815.1 Acanthisitta chloris
TTTTACATGCCTTTAGCAGTCAGTGCTTTCAGGTCTTAGGCTTAGTGGAATTGTAGGCAGCTGTGCTGGTTTTGCCAGGGATAGAGTTAATTTTCTTCCTAGTAGCTAGTTTGTGCTGGAAATAGTGTTGATAATAAAGGGATGTTTTGGTTATCGCTTAGCAGTGCTTACACAGAGCTAAGCCTTTTTCTGCTCTTCAACTCACTCCACCAGCAAGGAGACTGGGGGGGCACAGGGAGTTGTGAGGGAGGGGACACAGCTGGGACAGCTGACCCCAAGTGACCCAAATGATATTCCATACCATATGGTGTCATGCTTAGCATAAAACTGGGAAAGAAGGAAGAGAGGGGTACATTTGGAGTGAATGACACCTGTTTTCCCAAGTCACCATTAGGTATGATGGAGCTCTGCTTTCCTGGGAATAGCTGAACACCTGCCTGCCCATGGGAAGCAGGGAACAAATTCCTTGTTTGGTTTTCCTTGTGTGCTTTTGCTTTACCTATTAAAGTGTCTTTATCTCAACTCATGAGTTTTCTCACTTACACTCTTCTGATTCTCCCCCACCTTCTCACTGAATGAGCAGCTGTGTGGGGCTGGGTTGCCAGCTGGGGGTTAAATCATGACAGCAGCATAAGGAGAAATAAAATAATTGTACATCAGAATATCAGAACCTTCTTTTGACACAGTTTGACAGGATGAGCAGAAATCAAGCTGAAGCACAAGTCAAATAAGATACGCCTGTCTTGTATAAACTCTTCAGCTTTTTGGAGAACATGTCAGGAATCAGCCTTCAATATGATGAGAGATCATCAAAGTAAATGAGAAGAACCCAAGCAAGCACACATCACTCAGTGAAACCAGTCTTTTTGCTTAAATCCCTGCAGACACTGAAGCAGTGACCAGAGGATTGATTAAGGAGCATGGTTTGGTGAACCAAATCATGTGTATGATGAGGACCAGCTGGTTATAATACTGCAGCAAATTAGAGCAGGAAAAGTCTGCAGCTGGAAGGATTTTTGAGAGTCTGAAGGTGATTGTGCTTCTTGTCTCAAGGGATAATGTGTAAGTATCCAGAAAGTTGCTGAAGAGAAAGTGTGTAGGTGTTGGTAGTATTGATCCAATATAAGGGTTGGAGATGTCTGCAGAAGTGGGGGTTTAGGGCTCAGCTGACAAATTCTAAGCCACTTACTTTGATTGCACAGTTTCTTACTAGTGTTTAATGGCTTGGAAACAGGTGGATGATAGATGATTCCAAATGCTCTAATTATGGAACAACCTGCAGGAATGTGTGTGCAAGGTAGAGGTGTTTGACCAGGCATTGTTTTTCTCCTTGCTAATAGCAGAAAGTCATTCATAGGTGTGTGTATATTTTCCTTTAAGTCTGTTTTTGCTTTTTAAATTCTTAATTCTTAAGTTTAGGCATTTTATTTAATGTTCTTTGTAGTTTTATGCAAGTTCTATCTTTTCTACTTTATATTTACATTCATGTTAGGAATTGTCTAAATTTTTTCAAGCTTTAGTCTTTGCAATGGCAGTAAAAAATTAACTTTTATGAGGGAGAAGAATTTTTTTTAATGCACTTAGACTGAAGATGATTGTTAGTATGTGGGATCCAAGGTGGTATAGGCCAAGTTTGTGGTTTGAAAAGATTAACTTTGTAAAACTATAATGAGAAGTATCTGTGCAGAGCGATGGATGAGAAATTCTTAAAAAACCCTAATTATTTGCAGAAAACCATGTGTATACTGGCAATTTTGAAGTAGACTTGGGTGTATTTATCTACCCATTATAGTTCTTATATTACGGATGAATATGCTAAGTGCTATTCAGAATTATTTGGCCATATGTTGCTGTTTTTATGGAACTTCATTTTGTGGGCTCTTTATATAAATAAAGTTTTCTCTTCATGATGGCATGTAGTAAGAGGAAGAGAAAAGAATGTTATTTCAAATGTTATACCTTTTGCAAAAGAGCAGATGGTGTTTGTATGTGGGGCTTCAAGTAAGTTTTATTATTTGAAACTACTGCTTTATTTGAGGTTGTATAAAATAAATTAGTGTTTCCAGCTCATCCAGAGCATACCAGGTTGTATTACACGTGATGTCAGCGTGTTTTGAAGTCAGCAAAGATGAGTTACATTGACTCTGTCACTGTTTCAGTCTATTTGTATAATGTGGATTGTTCCCCACCTGCAGGTAAGAGTTACTTGCTTAGGATTTCTTGTGTGCTGTGTTTTGGCAAGACAGGACTGAGGTGAGACTGAATGATCTCAAATTTCTGTAGCTTTATTTATGCCTTTCCACAAATAAGTGTAAAACTTGGCTCTTCAAGTCTTTACAACTTTCTTCAGTTGCCACAGCTTTGGAGAAGCTGATAGAGAACAGTCTCCTGGTGTCACTAGTCAGCTCTTTCAGCGCCTTTGGATGCATCCCATCTACTGTCCAAGTTGGTTCTCTACAGTCAATTTGACATGCTTCATGGACACTAAATTTGATACAACCCCCCCTCCAGGAAAAATAGTTGGCAGATGATTAATTTTCCTACTTGTCTTTTAATGTGAAATTTGATACATCCTGGTCATGCCAGTTGTGGGAAAAAATGAATTTGTCGGTTATGTCTCAGAGGAATTTGTAGGTGGGAGCTGCAGGCTGCATTGAAACATTAAGTTATTAAACATGGCTTTTTACAAATGTGTTCCAAGACATTTACATCTGTGAATCACAAACATTGTGCTGCGTGAGGCTAAGGGCGGGGGTTTACGTTGAATTGCTGTCCATATCAGTTAATTGACTTTTACTATTCCCTTGCTTAGTTTGTTATTTTTGTGGTGGTTTTTTTTTCTGACAGTATTTGGACATGTGAAACATATTTTCCTCGTGGTGATTTGCTTCAGATAATTTTGGTTTAGTACTATTTTGGTAGGAACAAATCCCTATGAACTCTGGCACAGGAGTGATTTCTTGCATGAATATTTGAAAATGTAATTAGAGGACAGCAAAAAATACTGAACTGCCATAGATCCACCCCTTATTTGTTGCAGAGCAACAGATGAAGCATTGTGCTGGGGACTTAGAGAGTTTTGTCATCTTCCTGTTGATACTGGCAGTTGGTGCAGGAACTATTGCAGAGTGTCTCTAGTCTGAAGGAACTACCTCTAAGGAGGAAACTGGAACTTTGGGGGTCACCTGTACACAAAGGTGAAATATATTGTGCCTCTGGCTTTAGACTGTGTCTGAGGCTGAAGTATGGAAGCCTATTAAAATATTACTGTATTTACTCTTTTAGAGGTCTCTGAGAATACCTGTGGAAGAAAATAATGGATAGATCAGGCTGCTACTTCCCTTAACTATTAAAGGAGACAGTTGTGATGCTGTCCCCTCCTCCATGCCCTCTAAATGGGTTGGAGCAGCCATTCAGACCATGCATCAAGGGGGGAAAAAAATATTTAAAAAAGCTCTTATTAAAGGGAAGATAGTTACATGGTGTTAGAAACATACCTCTGAAATTTTTATTTTCATAGTGAGGTGCTGCCTTACTGCATACTTTTACTGTATCAAATGAGAATAAAGCCTATACTGTATTGTTCACATAAGTGCTTCCACAAGAGAGGCATATGTTGAAATACTCTGAGGAGCCTGGTCTTTTTTTCAGGCCAAAGTATTGGCCCAGAGCTGATTTGTGAGCATATGTTCAACATGCTGAACCAGTGGTTATTCAGTCTTTCTCAGTTGCAGACAAGCATGCAGAAGTATCCAATTTTTTCCCAGGATGGAATGAGAACAAATGCAAAGATATTTTTAAGTCAACTTGAATTTTTCTTTTCCTACCAGCTAATCACATGTATTAGATGCTTAATGAGTGTCTGCTGTTTGAAAAACAGATACAGCATGGGCAAGTATGTCTGGCACAAGCCAGATGGTTTGATTTTTGTCTTCAAGAAGAAAGTATAAATACCCAGACAAACATAGAATATTGAGGGATTGGAATGGACCTTAGAGATCCTCTAGTCCCAACCCCCTGCAGGGACACCTCCCACTAGACCAGGTTGCTCAAGGCTTTATCCAACCTGGCTTTGAACACTACCAGGGTTGGGGCATTCAGTCTCCCTGGGTAACCGATTACACTGTCTCACCTCCCTCACAGTAAAGAATTCCTAATATCTAACCTAAGTTTTCCTCTTTCAGTTTGAACCCATTACTCCTTGTCCTGTCACTACAGTTCCTAACAAAGAGTCCCTCTCCAGCTTCCCTGGTAGGCCTCTTCAGATACTGGAAGGTTGCTATGAAGCCCTGATTGAACCTTCTCCAGGCTGAAGAGCCGCAACTTTTTCAGCCTGTATTTGTAGGGAAGGTGCTCCAGTCCTCTTAGCAGCTTTGTGGCGTCCTCTGGACTAGCTCCAACATGTAGTGAGCAAAGAGGCTGTGGAGAACATGGTGCATCCAAGGATAAATAAATATTGCTTCTCCAGTTCTGATCAGCTACTAGATTTTGCAATTTTAATACAGAGCTTTTCTTGATTATTGAGTTCTGGCTTCTTTTCACTTGATTCATCCACCTTCTTATAAGGCTTTGAAAATGAATATTTTGGGACATGCTTTCTTACATTTACCCTTTGTCAAAAAAAGTTTTTGTTCTCCATGTTTTCTAACAGCTGGTTTTCATAAGTGTGTGTGTGGCTAAATACTCATTTCCCCTGCGGTCTAGCTGGCTTTTCTGCACTGTTAATACTCCACCATAACAAAAAGTGATTCTGCATATACACTTCATTCTTGAATGTATTTTGCATGCCAGCACTTAAGTCTAGATTTTGAAGTTGAGTGGATAATTAGCTTTGAAACTATGAAAGTGTAAATCCACTAAATTTGCATGTGTATTTTACATGGGTTTCAGTTTTTAAACCAGTTCTGAAGAACACTTCAGTTTTTCTAGGGGAAAAAAGTCTCCTCTGCAGGATATATATGTTTCATGTGGGTTTTTTTCTTTTAAATTAATATGAATGCTCAGAGATCCAACACTCCAGAACCAGAAATTCCCAGAAGCAAAACATGTTCCTGGGATGTGTGTTCAGTCATAGGATATTTCTGTGGTACAAGTGTGGAAGTTTGTTTTGTTGTTGTTTGTTTGTTTTTTTTGAAAGTTATTTATTGTTGTTTAGTTTGTGAAAGGGAACATACTGCTGTTTTATTTTGCTGAGTAATGTGCAGATGGTTCTTGCACATGAAAATTATCAATGTACTTGTGAGTATAGGGAACTGAAAGGAAATAAATGTTTACATACAAGTAGTGGTTATATAATAATGTATGTAAACATACAAGAGTTTATTTATATACAGTCTTGACCAGATAGGCTTGTGGCTTCTGATTTTTTAAGTAGTTTCAGAAAGGTTGTAGAGAATACTTACAGGTTTTTTTCTGAGTGTCTATCCTAAGAGATCTGGGATGTGTTAAAGGAAATGTGTGTTTTTTAGGAAATGTGAAATTTGAATAACTATGGAATTGTTATTTCAAGTTATGTGAGAGTAACCTGAGATCTCCCTTTTGAAATAGGTATTAGTTTTCTCTTATACCGTGTGTGATTGAAATGTGCTTGTTGTCTAGTTGGTGATAGATCAGGGCTTGATAGAGTTGTCTTTGTGTTAGTGTGTCAGAGCAGATACATTGACAGTCTCTGGGAGGGTGGGGTGAGGTTTTGAGGGAATTGTTATCTAGTCCTCCTTCCAGTAAAAGCCTTGTATTCCATTACTTCAAAGGAAGGGAAAAAGCGTTAGTGAATATCAAATTATAGTTGAATTATTGTAAGTAAAATACTTGCTCTTGATGCTGCTGCTTAGTGGAGTATTGGTTTTTGTTCACTGTCATGCAAGCAGAAATGAGGGACTTTAAAAAACTTACTCTTCTGTCTTTCTCAGGATTAAATATGTTTTTGAAAAATAAGTGATGTATTAACAACTGCTTTCTGCTCTTTGTTCCTCCTATTTGCTCTTCTCCTTTGTAGAATAAAAATATCTTTCTAGATATTATATTCTAAGTGAGAAAACCTACGTAATTTTTTCCTGTTTCTAGCAGATACTTTGTATGATTCAGTTTTGAAGTCCAGTTCTTTCTATATTTAATGGAGACATTTTCTTTTTTGGTTGAAAGGAGCTAATTAATGCCACTTCCTAAAAAGATGAGATAGAAGTGTTACCAAAAAAAGGGGAAAAATTTTCTTGACCTTTAGTGTGTAATTTTTTTTAGTACCAGTTCAAAAGTCTGAAAATTACTGATGTCCTGAGAAGGCATGAAAGTGCCAGTGTAAAAGATATATCAAAGTAATTCAAGTTTTTGGAATTGAAATGAATGTGATTTCAAGGGAAACTGTCAAGATACTTAGATCTTAAAACTACTTTAGTGGAAATTTGATTTTTATTCTGTTAGAGACTTGCATTTACACTGTTGCTTCTAGAATAAATTAACTGAAAGCTATAGAAAAACCTCAGATTATTCTTACTATGCTCCCTAGGGAATATTAATCCATTTATTGTTTATCTCTTGCCTTGGAGGAATTCCATCTAGAAACTTTTATTCAATTACCTCGTGCAATGTGAAGTATTCCAATCTGCTACGTGAATGTACCTCTATTTAAATGACTGACTGCTGATTGACACCAAGTTATACTGGCTCATGAGGAAAAGTGAAAAAGAACAGAATTTTCTTTGAAATGATATAGGGGAAATTGTCTTAGAGTCATATGAGATATGCCTCACAAACTGGCTTAAAATGCAGACTGATCCTTGTCCTGATATTGAGTGGAAACCTGTGTGGATATTTTTCAAACCAAAAAAATCTAGAAACTAAATTAAAATTAGAGAAAACTTGAATAATTCACTGATAGAAATCTAGATATAGGAGCCTTCTAGGGGCATTCTGTATGCACCAAGAAGTTCCTTAATGTACAGAAGAAAATGTAAATATAACCTCAGTCTTTCCTAGTAATCTTTTCTCAATCAGGGCTTTTCTTAAGACTTTCTGATGGCCCTGTAGGCACTGACTGTACTGTGTCATGCAGTACTCTGTGTGTGATTTCTGTTTCAGATTATTTTTTTTTAAACCCTCACTGTTGTGGTATACAAATCAGGTTCCGCAGAGGTCTGTGCTGTACTTAGTTACTGCAGCAGGTTAAAAATTAAAAGGAAATACCAATGAAAATTAATCAGGAATACTTTCTGCAGACTCAGTACTGAGTCTGGTTTATCAGGGCTTCATAGTAAGAACAACAATAGTAAGTAAAGAGGGATTCTGTGTTTATCGAAGATACTGTTAAGATGAGAGATTTCTAGATCTTTTTCAGGGTACGTTTTTGAAGGTTGTTAGCACTTTTGTAGCACTTGCTTTTTTTATGTACTCTTTTGGCTGCATCAGGTAGACTGAACAGCAGATCAGACTTGAGCAAAAATAAATACACACAGCCTGAAATCTGCAGGATTTTGCAATTGGTGTAATGAAGTTAAACTGTCAGAAAATGTAGGGTATTTTTATTAAAAGGTTACTCTTCTTTTAATGAATTGTAGATTAATACTGCAAATAATTTTTTAAATAGCCTACAGCTAAAATACATGCCTTAATTTGTAAACTTTAAATTGTTTTCATTAACAGCTTAGTGTCTTTCTAGGCAAGATTTATTCCCCTTTACCAGCCACTAACCTTTGTTTCTCTGGTTTTGCTTCAGCCTTCTTCTGACCCTGCTTTAAGCCCTGTTTTCCAGGGTGAGTATGTATGGGTGTGTATTAAGCAAAGTAAAAGACTTTACCTGGAGAATGTACTGGTCCAAAATGAACCTGAGGAATCTGAGGTGCAAAGCTTTTGTAGTGACTGCTTTAGTCAAGCCAGTTTGGAAACAATATATTTTAAGTCTCTGCATTTACAGGTTGACCACCCAGTGCTAAACTCAGGGCTCTTGCTCAGCAAAGTATTAATATTTGAGATTATATGCTTTCCTCAACTAATTCAACAAATTAATGTTTGCTGAAATCTCACAGATTTCACTACTTTGTGAGGAGATCAGTACTTTGTTTTCATGAATCACCATCTTTGGTCACTGACAAACTCAGATGACTTTAAATGCTACATGTGGCTGAAACAAGATACGGAATAGTCAAGGTTACCCATTTAGTGATTTAACAGTTCAGTCTGACACTTTGTAGTCGAGGCTTAAGAGTAGATGTGAATAGCCCCAGTTTTCACATGTAGCCCTACCTTTCCTCATAGTTCTGCATGTAGGTTGTCCTAAGAGCAGTACTTGGGTTCTTGTAGTGAGTCTGTCACAGTAATGTGTGAGTACAAAACTTGTGTTGTCTTGCATCCGCAGGTGTAAAAGATGTCCTTTTAGTTAATAGTAAAAGGTGGTCTGAGGAGGAGAGAGGGATCTTTGTCTTCTTGTTGCACTATAGAATATCATATGCAGAATAGACTGTTGTAAATGTTGTGGTACAATAATGAGTACCCAGGAAAAGTCTGAATTGTTGAAACATGTTGCCATAGTGCAAAGCTAGGGTGGGATTTGCTTAAAAAAAATTTCCAGCAAAGGAAGCTGGAACCCATTTTTATTTCATTCTTTGCATGAAGTGTATCTTTCTGAATTGGATTCCTAGTGAGGATTTGTGAAAATTTTATGTATATGTAACAAAGAGTCATGAATATTTTATTTCCATTTGATTTTTCCTCATCTGTGCATCAGTTTATTAGCTTTAGGCAGGCCCATAAGGATTCAAACAGGCTTGTTTTTTTCTAAAATTCAATTCATAGTACTATCAAATTCTGTTTCCTTTTAACAAGCAGAGACCTTACGTAGCAGAGGTTGCTAGAGAGCCACAGCTGCACACATCTGTAATTCATGTCTGTTCCCATCCAAACATGTCAGTTGTTAGACTTCAGTGGACTTGAGGTCAGACCTGCTGCATTTTGATAGTTTTAAGAGAATTAATTTTCTGGAAAGAAAGGCATGAAAATACTTGAGTGTTTTTTACTGTTTTGGGTGATGCAGACTTGAAAAATACAACTTAGTTGTGAACTTTTTTGTTGTGTGTTGTCCCTCCATCACATGATATGCTTGGACTGGCACAAGTGGTCACTGACAGAGCTAAATTACTGTTAATCAGCTTAGGGATTGTGTCCAATTTGAGAGGTGAATGAAAAAACGTAAAACCCAAACCCCAAATAACCCTTTTTATAAAATAGTTTATAATAACATTTACATATATTGAAATATATATTCTCCAACCTACTTCCAAGTTAACAAAAAAAATTAAAATTTATTAGAATCAGAATTAAAATATTAAGTACCAAGCTAATATTTTATCTGAGTAGAAGTTACATAGTTCTGCAAACTATGTTCTAGCTAGCATTATGTCTACATAAAGTAAAGCAGGATCAATGCTGTGCCATATACCTTACCTACTGGAGCTGCCCAGGATGTTGCTCAATGCTCTGAGGCTGGAGTTCCCTGTACTCTCCATGTGCTGTTGTTGGATGAGTTAATAGACAAGCAGATGTTAAAAGCAACTTTCCATGGGTTGTAAGCCAGGAAACAAAACTAGGAGCTCTGTTAAACTGGGGATAGGCTCTTAGGGAGCTCCTCAGCTGACATTTTCTGTTGTTCTCTAGCTTGTGTGGCTATTGGAAATGTAGTTGTGAACTTGAAGAAAATTGTCTCAATTTTTTTTAAAGAATGGAAGTCATTTGTTTGTGTTTGTTTTGTTTTGTCTTCTTTAAATATTCTATATTCACAAGGGAAATGCCCAGAATATGAATATGTAAGTAAACAGAAGAGGAAATGAACTTGGATTTGGAAGATTTGGTCAAATGCAGCTGCTGTGCCCCTGTATGGCCTCAGCCATGCCTGCTTTTCCCTCCTGTGCTTTCAATTCCCTGCATAAGTGAGTGGTGTTGCATTGTCTTTCTAAACAAATGTCAGAAAATGTAATAAAAACCAGTGTATTAGATCTGAGAATTATTTTTGTACACTCATGTGACTTTAGACACCTTACTATGTCATTGCAGTTATCAACCAAAATTCTAATATCATTGAATGAATGCTGAAGTTTATTCTCAATGGTAATCAATGTAGTAAGAATGGAATATGTGGCAAGACAGTTGCTAGGATAATAAATACTTCAAAAAACAATTAAAATAGACAAAGCAAAGGCAATATCAATAACTGTGAGCTTGTTTCTCTGTGCACTCAGCTCAATGATTGCACAGGCCTGTGCATCTTTGTACTGAATATTCATGGTTTGAATAGAAAGGCTAAAATGGATGATTATGGAGGCAGTGACATGTTTTGTCAGGCTGTTTTAATATCCTTTGGGCTGTAACTTAATGCTGATCTAGTAGTAACAACATCATAGTCTCTCCAGCTTCATGTGAATCGCAGTTTCTGATCAATGATAATGCCTTCCACCATGACTTATGCCTCTGGTGTACCAAGATTTAATGTGTTCTTCAACTTCCCCTCAAAATGTATCAGCTAGCATAAACTATAACCAGTAAAGTTAGAAAAAAATATTTATATATATAGTAGTAGTAATAGAAAAATCTTCTTTTGGTCACGAGGAAAGCTCTGCAAATAGTCACAGCATTTCATGTACAATTGCTGCATCAGGGTTGCTTGGGGGGCAGGTATTTTTAGTCAGAACTGTCACAAAATGGATCTTCTAGCAGAAGGATGCTTTGATTCACCACCAAAGGCAGAGCAACTTAATTGAGGTCACATTTTTGGATCTGTTTATTTTCAGTTAGATATTGTATTCTGGACAATTTTCTTGTGAATAGAAGATATTTGGAAAGAGAAAGAAAAAACCCAACCCACAAATGCTTTAGAAATAGGAAATGTTCCAGAATGATCACTGGGAGGAGCTGTTTATTGCAGCTTTTATGCATTAAATCAGTGACAAAGAAATTATGAGATTGTGGGAAGGTGATGTGGAGGCAAAGAGACTTTGTCATGGGTGGAGAATACTCTCCTCTAGTACAAAGTGATCAATGGCTTTTAAAAGAAGACAAAATAAAAGGAAGGAGTGGTGACCTCAAGGGAAGGGACTAATCCACTAAAATTTTAAACATATATTAATTGCAAATAGAAGTGCAGTTGGGCCATGTCATGCCTGATGGGAATGCACTCAACAGGTAGTAGTTGTTCAGCTGTCCATTAACACACTGGAGAGCTCAAGAGTTTCAAGTAAGACAAGAACTGGTCCTGCCATTGGAGTACTGAAAAATCTTTGACAGTAATCCTATTATTCCTAGAAGGTAACCCATCTCAAAGAGATGATTTGTGTTTGCATCCTGATATAATAGAGTGAAAGGGGGAAAATCTCTTTGTAAAAATTCTCCACCACTATCTCCATAATCTCTACTTGAGTGAACATCAGCCAAGTGAGAAAATGAAAAATTATAACCTGCCAAGCATCAGTGGCAGACTGAAATGAAAAAATTGCAAGTTAATAACAGTGATGCCTCCGAAAAATTTGCTGGCCAATTTAACATTGCTTTATCCAAGGTCACATCTTGCAGCTGATTATTTTTAGTAATTTGCAGATGAGGACTTTCTACCTTCCTTTTGGCAAGTGAAGATCAGGGAAATGCCAGGTACAGTATAAAACTCAAGGTTATCAATCTCTTCAGATCAAAAGTAAGTCATGTTCCTTGCTTATTTGCTTAAGACTGGGCGCAGAAATTATTTCCATTATAGTGAAGTGGGACATGCTATACTTTATGGCAGTGATAAAGTCAATGTAACATAAAAACTCGCAGTGGAGTGAGGCTGATGAAGGGATTCAAAGTAGGAAAAACTAAAACTTGCCAGTGTTTGTTCTGGAGCAGCCTCTTGCTAATGTTCATGTGAAGAATTTTACATAAGAGTGTTGAAAGGGATTATGTTGCTCATTGAGATTTCTTAAGGAATGTGAACCTATTGCAAGCTAGTACACAGGCCTTAATATAAGCTGTGTCCTGTGAAATAACCAAAGCACATTTCTTGAATCCAAGGTGTGAAAGCTATTAGTGAACTTGTAGCAGCACTTAATTTCCTCTAGCACAATCTGCACAATCATCTTCATATTACTGGGTAAACATTGCTACAACATTTGCAAAGTGTTGGCACACTATCACTTATTTAAAATAGACCATTCTTCCACAATGGGAATGTATCATTAGTGTGTGGAAACTCCTGCCCTAGGCCTGCAATGCAAGGGGAAACCCTCCATGCCATTGTTTTCATGTGGTTCTGTGGTCCTTTTAATGAAGGCTCTGCGACCTCCTGATATGCTGAGTGTACACAGTGGTTCTAGGGAGACTTTGTGGTCTTGGTGGTTCAGAAATCTGTTCTGTGGGTAATTGTTTTTCAGCCACTGAGTTGTTGCTGTGCGGAAAATACTGCAACACTTGTCTGGCACGCAAAGTGAAGGGCACTTCTTAGTAGAAGATTGATGGAGTACCCTCTTTGTAAGTGTCCTGTTTTCTAACCAAATAGGTCTTATCTGTCATTAAAATAATAAAAATACTTCAGCAGCAGCATTCAAAGACTCTGCAAAAGCGCTGTTTTTTATTTCTGTCTGTGTGAGCTTTGTAAACTGGGGTTATTCTGTGTTGAGATGTCTGAAATTGTCTCTGGAGAGCTTTTCAAGAGCAAGAGGATTAACTTGCAAAAGGTATCACTGGTGTTTGTTAATGATCACTGTGGTCAGAAGCCTGGGCTGAAGTCTCAGCCTCTCTCTAGAACCATGTGCTGGGCATATGCTCAGTAGGAATGGGAGCTGAATTCCCAGCTCTCCGTGGAAGTTCCCTATTAGATCACTCATGTCCTGCCTCGCTTCTGAGATCTGACAAGATCGCAGCTTGAACTGTTTAATTTTTCTCCTGTCATGCAATGCATCATACCGAGTTAGTTCAATAGCCATAATCTAATGCTTACTGCAATGAAACCGTGAATGTATCAATCAATACTTATTTCAGTAAGCAAAGCAAAATGAAAATTCTTTTGACAACTTCTGTCCATTTCATTATCTCCTTTTTAATCACAAAACTGTCTCATAAAGTTTCCCTACTTCCTTAAACTTTGTAGCCTGTCTGCTTTCATATACATCAGCTTGATGCCAGCAGCTTTCTCCTTTCCCAAACAAGGTTGTATCTAATGCATTAGGTGAATCTGTTGCGTTCTTGCAGCAGAAGGAAGCTGATTCTTTCCTGACATATCCAGGCAGCTCTGGCAGGCAGACCTCTGGACCTAGGAGCAGAAATTTCAGGGCATATGGGACTTCAAACTTCATGTTTCATTGCCTTGTTATTTTTTGGCCTTTGAGATACTTGCAATGCAAGCAAAGCAGGGAAGCTTTAGTATTGCCATTCTCCAGCATCAGTCACTCTTACCATCTAGTGTTATGTGATGTCTAATATTCAGATTCTGACAGGGTGTGCTCTGTGCCAGGGCAGACAGAACTGCAGTTGTAGGGTTATGTTTGTGTTCAAAGTGGAAGTTTTCCCCTGAACTAGGCAATATTTTCCCATTTATACTAAGGCTGCTTTCCATTTATGCAGGAAAGTGTGTATCTATGTGTAATATTTCTAAGCCTACAAGCTGTCATATACACACCTTTCCACAGCTTTTATGGTGGTAGAGTGGAGATTAAATTGCTCCCCTTTTCTGTGTAATAATCCTTTAGTCAATTTTCTAGGATAATAGCTTTTGTTTAATCTTGCAAACATTGAGATAGACATATAGGTGAGAAGAAGAAATAAAGTGCAGAGAAGATAAGTATCAGTACACAGCTATTCTTGATAGAACACCTTCTGGGACAGAACTGGACAAGTTTGTCCCTTTCTATTTAGGGCAGCAGTGTTGGTTTAGATGCTTTGTTCTGCATCTGCTCCATGGGGATGAAATGATGGCACAACTTCCTTGTGCTTGCTTACATCTGTATGGGTGCACAGCACTCTGGACAGAGGAGAAAGCATCCAAAGCTTATAATGTGCAGTCATAAAATTGCAGTTCTTTGCCAGCTAAGAGGGGGGTGCTGCAAACTGTTCTCAAAATCAGGCCGTTTTTGCTTGCTGTTGTGAAAAGCTAGAGCTTGACTCTCATTTTCGCTTTTCAGGAAGCTTAATGCTTTTGGGCTGTCTCCAGCCAAATGCTGATAATAGGCTCTATAAGGGAACTTTTGTGCAGTGATTCATTTAGCAATGAAATTGTATGTAGCAAAAGCTGACTTGACCAAGAGGAAGGTAAGGTTAAAGCAAGTATTTAAATGTTTTTTTCTTTTTAGAGCTAGTCAGAGTAGATTAAGGCCACTTGAACAGACATTAACACTGTAAAATAGAATCACAAAGCTGCACTTTTTCCCTGCAAAAATCTTCTAGAATATTGCACAGCTATTAACGAACACTTCTTTTAAAGTCCCTTTCTTTGGTAGATATTTATGTTTTGTGCCAGAGATCCAAATTGTCCATTTTAATTGACCCTTCTGACCTTAAAAGAATCGTAAATACTTGCAGATCACTGATTTTTGTTTCTTTGTTTTTTATTTTAAAATGTTTTAAGGTAACACACCCAGTTATCATACTTTAGTAAGTATTTTGCTGGTAGGGCTGTGACTTCCAGAGGCTGATAGTGAAATGATGGGAGAGATTTAAAATAGATTCCCTTTTTGAAGCTTGTGTGCTGATTATTGAAGCGTGTGGAAAGGAGTTCCCTGACCCATTACAAAATAATTCTTTTGCCAACAGAAGGCATAATGCATTCTGATGACACTCATAATTGCAGTACTTCCTGAGTAATTACCCTAGTAGTTCATTTTCATATTGTTAGAAATCACATTTGCATGTAATATTTAATTGAAAACTGTGTACTTTGATCTATGCACATGTGAAAATATTCATTGGGTTTAACTTCAGAGCAAATGTGTATTTACTTCACAGGTAAGTAAACATTTAGCTGTTTGACAGGCAAATGCATTTTAATATCATTTGTATGTGATGCTACATCCCTGTACAGCTGTGTTTTTCCAAGTTACAGCCAGCCAAAGTAGTGGTGGATATTGGATGCTTAGGTGTTTATCCAACATATCAGATTCCAGTCATTATGAAGTTTTGAATTGTGGTCAGACATTGGCCCCTGTGTTCTCAGCTTCATTTGTTGATGTTGCCTTTCTTTAGTTACATGATACACATTTGCACAAGGTGAAGCTTCTAGCTTAGTACTTCCAGAGAACAAGGAAATGAGTCTCAGAACTTTGAATAGTTGCTCTTTACTTAGCTTTTGCTGCTCCTCACCTGGCTATGGTGGAACACACCCTGTCCTTTGGCAAAGAGATGATTGAACTTCTCAAATGTAACAGAAGACACCTGGTTAATGAAGTGCCAAAACCTGAAACAGGAGGGACATCTCTAGAGAGGATGAAGAGTAAAGATAATGCAGTGGTGCATTGGCGCAGAATGAGAAGACAGATTTGTGAGTAAATATAAATAAATGAGTGAACCAACAAAAAACTTAGGCCAGGCTTGTATGTTACAACTAAAATAACCACAGCTTTTCCTGTGATGGACTAGGGCATTCTAGAAACTCTTTTGAATAGAGTTCATATTTGTGTGCTTTCTTGGAAAGAAGCATTTTCCTGATGGGATGTTTACACATTTTGTTTCACAAGAAAGGAGGAAAGGAGTGTGGTTATTCTCCTATTGGATGGGAGGTACCTAAAGCATGTTGTCAACACTAGATTTTTCGGCATTTTCTTTACAGTGGTAATGTTGATGAGGCGAATATTGTTGGGTTTTTAAATTTACAGCCAAAAATACTATCCAGAGTGTAAAATAATTGCTAAATTAACAGCTATTAAATGCAGTGATCATAAGTCTACATTGTACTGGCTGCGGAAGAATTCTTAGCATGTGGTAATGTTATCATATGACCTCAGTTTTTCCCCATTTTTTTTTTTTAAGTCTTCTGCTTAACAGCTCTGTATAATGGTTTATATTTCAGATTTCTTCAGGTACTTATTCTATACAGTTCTCGATCCTTCTGCTGTGCTTTGTAATCAGATAGCCAAACTGCTGCCCTCCCCTTGCATTGCATGCAGCTATCCCAGTTTAACTAGTGATCACGCTAGAACTGAGGGTTTTGTATGAGCAGAACTGGGGACTGGAGTGAAATTCCAGTTTCACCTACTCCAGCAGGTAGGAGTCACTGGATAGAATCTCATTTTGCTTGTTACCAAGTTGGGTGACAATGATTCAGCTAAAGACTGAACTAGCCAGTCATCCTAAACTGTTAATGTCCATCTTTTTAGGGTCTAAATTTTTTACAAACAGTGTTTCTTACAACAATGCATTCTGGGTTGGGGTTTTTTTTGTGTTCAGGATAAAAATGTGTGACCTTGGTTTAGTAAAAAAAAAAAAGTACAAGAACAAATTCCATTGCATAAAAGCACATCTGAAAAGTTAAGTAAAGAATCCTTTCCTACAGATTAAGACTGCTGCATTTCTCCTCCCTTTAAACATTTAAACACACTCTTTACATGATGCTTAAGCTTTCAAGTCAAAGTTACGAAGTGCTTTAGCCAGGCTTGAGCCTGAGAACAAGACCCAGACCAGGACAATAACAAAATGACACAAAGATTGACTTCACCGTGCTTGCTGGATGAAGTGAAAACTGCTGAAATATAAATCCTATATCCTGGGATTTCACTGCCTGCTGGAACTAATCTCATTAACTTAAAACCACCTGAGGCTTAAGAGACATATACACTGCTGTGAGAAATTATATTTATCTCATCCTAGGGGGAAATCCTTTCCCTCCCCCAGCTTACCTTACTTTTGACTTTGTCATTCTTGAATTACCAGGTCATTTCTCCCCCATGGGAAAGTCGTCATAGCTCACAGCAATGCAATTACTGTATCTGAAGTTCACTGCTGTATGAATGCTGAGATCACTGTTGAAGGTTTTTCTTCTTAAATGATTTCCTAAAGAAAACAAAGACTGGAAAAATAATAGGTTAGCAGTTTACTTAAATAAAGTTCCTCCAGAGCTACAGGAAAAGATTCTAGAATTAAAAACCCAGCATGAGGAAAACAGCTTACTGAAAATATTGAGGTGTTTATTGCCTTTGTAAACCAGATACTGAGTTTTCTTCAACCAGTGAAGTGTAAGAGATTGGTTGCCCCTGATAACTGCTAATTGGATGCAGAAATTTCAAATGCAAGGTTTTAGTTTGAAATCCCCATGAGTGTTGCCAGTGAGAGCTCTGTAGTTGTGTGGTTGATTGCTGCACTCAAATTTGGGTTGAGACTAGATCCCAAATCTGCATTCCATATTAAATCCAGCCAGCAGAAATAGTCTCTTTGATGGAAATATAATGGAAGGATTTTAGATGAGGCCTTATCTGATAATCTTGTTGGACTTTGCAGCAACAAGGCCAAATGACCTTGTTCATGTGTCTACTTCTGGGAAAAAAAATAAATCAATTTTGTGTTATCCATTAAACAGCTCAAATATAGGAGGATATTAAGAAGAAAAGTAATGTTAAAACAGAGTGAGCTCTGAAAAGCAAACCCTAAAGGCCTGATCTCTGACTTGGAATGCCCAAAGCCTTATCCAGTGAAAGGTTTTTATGGTGAGCATGGCCCTTAGTGTGCTGCTCTCAGAATGGTGCCCAGGGTATGCTTGTGTTGTGCAAGTGGAAGTTGCTTGCAGAGAAATGGAGGTGTCAGTTTCTGTGACTTAGAGAAGTGACCACTGACAAAACTAAACATCATTTCTGTAAAATCCAGTTCAGCTCAAAGGATGGTTTGTGAATTTGAATGACCCATCTGACGCAGTTCACCATTAACAGTGGCTAACTCAACATTTCAATGACCACCCATTTTAAATGTCCTGTGTGGATACCTTTATAGATAGGCACAACAATAAATGCAGTTGCAATTTCAAACCCATTAAAGTAATAGAAATGAGAATATAAGACCCCGTTTCTGGTTTGCCCTCATGGGATGAGTGGAGAGTAGGATAGAAAGGTGCTCTGCAACACTCTTGTCCATCTTGTCCACCCAGCCCAGCTGAGCACCTTGAGCTTGGTATTGTTGTACCTCATGAGGTTCCCATTGTCCATTTCTTGAGCTTGTCCTGCTACAGCAGTTTATTGGGTAAACTATATATGCAAGGCAGTACAATTTTGAAGTTAGAGTTGAAAAACCAAGAGTAAATGACAGTGAGCACTCCAGGGTTTTGTTAGACTTTGTTGTTCCATGATTTTTAACTGGCTTTGAACATTCAAGTGATCTAGTCTGTTGATGAATGCCCCGTTAAAGATATTTAAGGGCCTACAATGAAGTGTGTATGAGCAAATAGCTAAGTGCATTAATGTCTCTGGCTGAGAAGTCCATGTAACTATAGTGGTAATTATGGGTTGTTGTGATCTTGTCTAGATGTAAGTGAATTTGGGCAAGTGTTTTTGTTTAATTTTATTGAGTACTGAATAAATCAGTGAAGTTATAAATGGTTATGGCTATTGTGTTGCTACGAATAGAATCTATAGTGGTGACTGGTTGCTGAAGTCTAGTGTACATTCCTTTTCAGTCCTGCATAAATGACTACAGTATATTCCAGTTTATTTAGTGATGGACAGGCTGTTAGTTCTTAAAATAGCTAAGGAGTAGGAACATGACACCTTGAATGATTTATGTGTTTTCTTTGTAAGCTTGTTTCTGCTTTGTAACCTTTAAAATGTGGGTTTTATGAGTGGTATCATTAAAATTTATACTCCCTCTAGTATGTGATGTTAGTCATTATTGCTCTGCTGTGCCTCCAATCACCTGTCCAAATTATAAAACAGCCTTCCTTGGAGCTAAATAGTAATTTTTTTTCCCGAATGTGTGTTGACTTCATTATTTTTCATTGGTGCTCCCTTACTGGAGCAGCAGCCAGAATCTGGCCTTTTCTGCTTTCCATCCAAATGTGGAAGGTTGCTAGCAGTAACTGCGTATTTCTAGGAATGAAATATGAGGGGGTCTTTTAACTTAGGAGATTTTGCATCAATGAGAAGGAACTGACAAAGAATTTGTTTTGAAGTGTACTCTATTTTTCTGGTTAACTGAGACTGATATGCTCAGCAGGTGATTTAATGTTGTGCTAGGCTTTGTTACACTAATTTAAAAGTGTTTCAGTGAAGAGTGAATCTTCAGTAAGAGAAAAAAAGCTAGTAGTGAAAGTGAATCACAGTCCTTGTTTCTATCAATTGAGACTCTATAAAAATATCTTATACATCAGGAAGAATTTTGCAAAAGACTTCAAAGTTACACCTTTAGTCTGCATTTTCAAATTGAAGGTGCCTAATAGGTTTCTTCTTAAAAGCTCCACAATACTGTGAAAAGTTGTGGATGTTTTCTAAGCAAATGAATCAAATGGAAAATGGAAGTTTTGCTTGAGCTGTGGATTACTGCACTGATGGCTGTCAAGCAAACTGTTGTGTAACTCATGAAGATGACCCATCTTTCTCTTCTTTTTTTTTCAATAAGTAGACGATCCCGATTCACAGTTTATATATACAGATTGTTGAGCAGATTGTGATATAGATTAGTTTCTTGCAAACTCCCCAAACATGATTTACTGGAATTGTTTTCTGACCAGTATTATTGCAGATGTTTTAGTTTTTTTCATATTACACTCTTTTACCTAGAATCAGATCACTGAGTCCAACCATTAACCCAGCACTGCTCAGTCCTCCACTAGCCCATGTCCATAGGTGCCACATCTATGTGTTTTGTAAATACTTCCAGGCATGGTGATTCAGCCACTTCCCTGGGCAGCCTTTGCCAGGGCTTGACAGACCTTTTGGTGAAGAAATATTTCCTAATATACAATCTAAACCTCTCCTGGCACAATTTCTTGCAGTTTCCTCTTGCCTTTTTGCTTGTCACTTGGGAGAAGAGACCAACCCCACCTCACCACAACCTCTGTTCGGGTAGTTGTAGAGACCAATAAGGTCTCCTCTGAGCCTCCATTTCTCCAGGTCAGACAACCCCAGCTCCCTCAGCCACTCCTCACAGTATTTGCTCTTTAGTCCCTTCACCAGCTTCATTGCTCAGAATAGCTAGGATTGCTTGCAAAAGAGCTAGGATTTTGTTTCCTCTTAGCAATGCTAGTATGAGAGGTGTGGGCCTTTTTTTTTTTTTTAAATTCCTGTGTGCGTTTTTTTGTTTTTAACAAAAATACTATTGTAATACAAATGTTTTACTGTTGTTAACAGAAGATAAAATACTAATTTCAGTGCAGCCTGAGGCTACTATGATATATTCAGTACTGTCATCTAGTTCCATTGAAGGGGATGTGATATAGTACTAGAAAACGAGTTTGGACAAAAAAAAAAAATGTTATTGTTGGAAAACCTGAGAATGAAATATCTCATATTAGAGTTACGTCAAAGTAAGTGCACTCAAGCACTAGATCCTTAAGCCAATGGCCTCTTCCTGAATTACCTGATACTGTGCTGCATGTTGTTAGAGTTATTAAAATTCCTTGTCTGCTTCTGTTCCCAGAATGATTATTCTCTCAATATTTGCAAGGCAAGTTTCCTGTCATGTTACAAATTTCCCTATTTATTTTTTGTAATAAAGAAAATGTGAGCATCAGAGGTTCCTGCACTGAACACTTCCAGCATCATAATTCCTCGAGCTGGAAGGGAAGTTGTGTGCGCTTGTGCTTCTAATATCAACTAAGGTCTATTTCAAGAGTCTTGTGCTCTCACCACACACACTGCAACTAGACTTTGATTAAAGTAATACTATCAGGTTGAAGTTTAATTTGCTCTATGCTACTTTTAAGTATTTAAAATTGTGAGTGGACTCCATACATAAATGTCAGTGAGGTAGCTAAGGAGGTAGAAAGAAGAGCCATGATGCTGATTAGAGGAGGCTGAGTTGAGTTTTCCATAGGGTTAATGCTTTCCAAATTGGAGAATATAAGATTGAAAGTGAAGGGCACATTCCTTGTTGAGGGAAAGTGGTAGAGTGATCCTAATGCAGAATCTCATTAAAGCAACTGTCAGGATTCCTCTATTTTACCATCACCTCCCTTTTTCTATAAGAGTCAGCTGTCGTTGAGAGTGAGCATACTGCCAAAGACACATTTACAAATAAATGAAAAATGTCACAATTGATTCTGCTCCTTTCAGAGGACTCTCTGTCAACTTTGTCACAAGCCCTTTGTTATTCTCTCTTTCAGATCTCTTGCCTGGACATTGGAAATAACTTCGGATGGTTCTGGGATTCTTTCTGTTGACCCAGGGTAAGCTCCCTGGATTATGACTTTTTATTAACATTTGTGCAACAGTTAAATAACATCGACTTTTTGGTACTTAGGAAGGATGAAATGCTAGAAATTCTTAACAATTACCTGATGAGTGTGTATCAAAGTTGCATAGTACAATCCACGCTTGAGAATGCCACCGGCGTAACGGATTTATTTCTTAGTTTCTTCTGTAGAAGTATCGGTGCATTATGGTAATTACTTTGCAAATGTTGCATACAGCAGTACTAGCCACATAAAAAATGAATAGCTATGTAGTTTTATTTGTTTCTAAAGAACATGTACTTCTAAGATGATAGCGTTCCTTTCTTCAATATTTATAATTTCTCACTCTCTTTCACTGTATGTTATATGGTTATTATGGTGCATATTGCTGCTTGCAAGCAGATCAAAAGGTATGTTGTTTCTCTTATGTATTTGCTGGCTGGTAAGTGAACCTAATGCATAATATCAGTCTACCCCTTTTAATGCAGAAGTGTTAGCATAGGAATGGATATCTGTTGGAATGTCATTATAAGAAATACTTTAGATACAGTGAAGTATCTAAACTATGATCACATCTAATAAAAATGTCTTTAGTTATTTTCTCCTCCAACTTCACTTTTTGAGATTGTAATCAAAAAATACACAAGCTTTTTACCAAACCATTTGTGAAAAACTCCATTGATATCTGTAGAAATATCCAAGATGGTTTAAATAGGAGTTAAACATTTTGAACGACAGACCTAGTTCTACATTTTAAGAGTAGTATTTGTCCTTTTTGCATTTTCTGTGATGTCTAAGAAGTGTAACCTGCAAATAGTAATAGGACAAGGGTTTAACACTTTTCACTAACTTGAACAAATGAGTTTGCACTGTATAGAAAGAATTGTTTTGTGATGTTTTGTGTACCTCTGAAGGAATTCTTCAACAAGGATTCACACACATTTTGCAGTCTGGCAAACAGCCCAGAGTCTGTTTCAAAGCATATTGTTTTGTCATAACATAGTTGAAAAACTTGCTGTATTTTATCACTATTGTTAATAACAGATTTTTAAAAAACAGAAGCACTGAAGAAAATCACTTTGCTGTCACTTCAATACTCTGGAAACTCCTAGGAAATTGGGGAAGGAATTGGACTCTCTAAGGGGCGATAAGAACAATTTATGGTGTCACCTGCCCTCTATGCAGGTTTTGTTGCTGTTCAGCTTTCTCCTGGGATTGTAATGTAGTCTGATTAGCTCTACTTATAACAATGAAGAAGTGCATTAGTGGATGCATATTTGTCAGTAGTTTGAGCATTTTTAATGCATCCTATTTCATAACTAATTTTTGCAGTTCTGACACACTTTTGGCTTAAAATGTGTTGAATGAATATTTAAAATAAATTACTTGAAAGTTTAGAAATTTTGCTTGGGTTCTTTTAACTAGAAATCAAAATTTGTTAACTAGAACCTCCAAAGAATACTGTTAATTTGTACTTTGGACACTGTTTTGTTTACATGTTAGTACAAAGTTTGGGACAAAGCTCTCTGAGGCAATCTCTAGTACTGTGCTATCAGTTGTGTGCTGCCCAACATTGCTTTTCTTTATTTGTCTTAGAAGAAAATCTGAGACGTGAATCTACAAAGACAGAAAATGAGTTCTGGCAGTGGGAAAACTGATGATATAGTTTCAAGGAATGAACCAGAGAATTCAAGGCTGTTATATCTGTGTAATTAATATTACTGTAAATAGAGACAGAAGGAAGAAAGACGGGGATGAAAATTAAGTAGAACTCATCACTATCAGCTCTATGTATTCCCCAAACTCCATCCTTCCATTTGACTTTGAATTATACAGTAAATTGTTTTGAGGTAAACCTAAATGGAAATCTATAGCATTTCACATCTAAATGGGGCATGTACTTAGGAGTAAAGCAGTGCTGCAAAGGCCAATCTAGAACACTTCTGAAATGCCTTGAAACAATAGGTATTGGCAAAATATGACTTGGCACATTTGCAGAAGCTTAGACTTTTCACTCACCACATCTCCCAACTAAGTTTCATAATGTTACTGATGCTGATTTTTCCCACAGCTTCGAAGAGTTGGGCATACTATTATCTGTAGTTAGGAATATGTAAATCTCTGTGAGCCAGCTGATTGCATAGATGAGAATTAATTCCATATATTAATCTGAATCAGGAGATTTCTCTCAAGTGATCCATGTCTCAACAAGCAATGGATGAAATGTACTGACTGGCAAAATGACCAGGAGTTAGAATACAACTTTAGTGGGAGGTCGTCTGAGATCCCCATTATCAAATAGCTAGCAGAGATTAATAAGAAAAAACCAACAAAACATGTGAACACCACTGCTGTTTATTTAGTTCAATAAGGAACTTGCAAGTAGCATTTGCACCAGTGAGAACCCTTACTGGAAGTGGGCCAAAGGCACTGCAGTGCTGCTAGTACAGGTTTCCAGTAAACTAATTTTCAGTTGGGGCAAGGGAGTATGAAAGTGAACCAAGAGCTTCATCTTTCTGCATCAGTTTCTGGTCTCAAACTTTTAGTGAAAATGTTAAAGCTAGTAAAATTTCATTTCAACTGATTGTGGCCATTTCGTTCTCCCATTTTCCCCTAGTAATTAGACTTTACAGGTTTTGATGACAGTTTAGCTCCTGAATCCCAAATCTTCTTTCAGCCTGTTTTCATACACAAATATCTCTCTTCCTTTTTTAATTTAGTGAAGGTGCTGTATTTCTGAGTCATGAGGATGTGCTGGTCTCATATTTCATCAGGATGACCCTTCCCAGTGCCCAAATACATGACTCTTAATGGACTGATTTGGCTTTTCTATATTCAGAATATATATGAAAAAATAATTGAAGAAGAGAGAAGGGTGGGGGAAGTAAGGGAAGATAACCTAGTCAAGTAGGGAAAAATAAGATTTGGAGAAGTTGTTACTCATGTGTTTGTCAATGAAGTTATTACAATTTCAATACAAGGTGAATGTTAAGATCCTGAAGCGCATGCCTCGTTAAAATTTTTAGCACATTTTCTGATTCGCTCAATGTTATTCCTTGAGTTATCTGAGTTATTGCATTGACTTCAGGGAGATTACATATGGAACAAAGAAATTGTTCCTTACCTCTTTGTATCTCAGCCTCTGCTCTTTGCTGCTGCTGCCTTTTAGCTGTTATAAAACATTATTATCCAACTGGTTTCCACTGAAGTGTTTTGTATTGTTGCTTTATAAATAGCAAGTGGTGTAATAGAACACATAGCAGAAAGGACATGTGAAGAAGACAATGCTAACAAATAATTTGCAGCTCCTTATGGCTGAATGAGTTGGTTTTAGGTAATTTGCTATTCAAACAGGAATAATGAGGTAGAATGCATTTTACTCATTTTCATTGTGGCACGGTGGTCAAGCCTGAACTACTTAATTTTAGGGGATTTGATAGGGCAAAGAAAATTGCTAATCACTTGCTTAATTGATCATTCTCTCATGATTGCCTCTAACTGTAACATGTTAATGATGGTATGAGAGATTAACCATCAGAAAATCACCAAAACACGACAGGAACATACCATGAAGTAGCTTAATGATGAAATGGTTCAATTGCTGCCAAATCAGCAGGGCAAAGGCAGTGGAGGAAGCCAAAATAGTGACTCCAAATGCATGTGATATGATCATCTCTGTATACTCTATTTGAGAGTGGAGGGAAGTGTCTGACTACATTTCCTCGAGTCATTATTTTAGCAAGGGCATCTTGGGAATATTTTCAGCACTGAAAAGCATTAGCAAGATTTAATGCATTTTAATTTTTCTCGATGAAATTGTAGTGTTTGTTTAAGCAACAAATAATGATAATTACAGATGGGGTTGTGTTTTGGGTTTTTTTGCATTTCCTAGAACAAAATAGTTTGAAATTCCATTCAGATTTGGTTCTCGAATTCATGTGACTGCATATAGATTTGAATTACTGTAAGCAAATCAATGAATTGCCATCAAGTTAATAGTATTGGCTCTATTTGATAAACATGTCCTTGGGCTTTTTTCAAAATTATAACCATAATTAATGAGTACTTAATGCAACTCCTATGACTCTTCTGTAGCTCTAGAAAACAGTTTATGTAAACTTGTCACCAATTCCAGCGGTCTCCAGTAGAGCAAAGATTTCACCCAATGTCTTCATGTAAAGGAAATAAATACAAACTTCCATCACCCACCATCTGTTGTTAGGGATATTCCCTTATTTTTCACTCTTTTGGGGAAGAATTTGGCTCAATGTTCTTGAATTTAGTATAGAGACACAGTTAAGATTTTTAGCATTTTTAAAGGCTTGACTTGCATGCAGGAGGTAGATTGTGACAGCCTGCTATGCTGTACTAAAATGACATAAGTAGAGCAATGTTTTCATCAACAGAAATGTGTTGCTGTTTAAAGTTGATTCTCTTTGTAGGGTGCCATAAAGTAATTAGAAGACCATAACATAATCCTTCAGTATTGCATTAATTCCTTAGAGGCATGAATGAATCTTTTCTGACTGCAGTAGTCTACAACTGACAGTGGAAATACTATAGAACTGTAAAATAATCTGTAAAACAAAGAACAGTTTTTCTAGACTGGCCTATTTATTTTAAGAAACTCCTAAAAGGCTCATACGTCTAGTGATTTTTTGCTTGCAGCAAACTGGAAGTGAAAGTATTTATCGTAAAATTAAAAATCGACATGGAATGCTGTGTACTTTGCCTTAAAGAAAACTGCATGTAAAATGTCTCCTCTGAGAACCAAAGACTATTAGAAAGTCTGTGCCAACACAACAAGAATCTTTTTTGTTACAGACGATGAGGAGTTTTTGCAGCTAGTGTAAACTAATAGAGCAATAGCTGCATACTGTAGATTCAAAGAATGAGAATTTTGAGCATTTTTGAGTGAATGGAGAGCTGGGTTTGTACAGTGAGACAGAAACTCAATCAAGACTAATTTGTAACACTCTTGGATTTTTAATTTTTTTTTTTTTTTTTTTTTTTACTGACCATTGTTCTAAGCATGAGCTTGTAATAGAGGATTGTGTTGGCTGGAAAGGGAGGGACCGTGTCCATGTGCTGCTCCGATGGAAGAAGATTAGAAGTATTATTCAATTAATTTGATCAGAAAAGATTGTGTGCAAGCCCCTCTGAGGTGCTTGTAACAGGAATTCCAAAACCCATGAGTACAGTATTTGACCATCTTTTTATTATTCCCATGTAGAAAATCTTTCTGATTGTGCTACAAAGTGTATCACACTTGAGAGGTTCTTTTGAGTCCACCAGACTTGTGTGTTTCTGCTGTGTTTCAGTTTGTACTTAACAGTAATCCTTCATTTACTTTTGTTTTCAGCCACAGTGGTGGAGTGGCCCATGCCATCATATCCCCAAATAAGGCCCTTTTCTTGAAGAAATTAGACATTGAGGTGTAGTTTTCTTTGGCAGAGGCTTTGGGAACATGCAACAATAATTCAGAAGGCTAATAAAGGAAAGGAATTTAAGCCGTGACTGCCTCACTCAGGTCAATAATTCCATGATTTTCTACGAGGTTACATGCCTTGACACAAAAAAAGGGCATGACTGGTTCCATACATGCAAATCAGAACTACTGACTCTTGTATGACATGGCAAATGAACCTTAGGTTTCAAGCATGGTAGCATAATCACTGTTTATTAGTTGATAAATGTTTAGAGTAGTGTTCAAAACCAATTTTCAAAACAGCCAAGTTATATAGTCATTATTTCTCACATGAATTTTGAAAAATTAAAATCTGGAAGCTGAAATAGATGCTTCAGACTCTGCTGTAGTTCAGGGCAGAGGTGTAATATTTAGCATCCTCATGGCATTCTCAGTATTCTTAATGATTCTTTGAGACTACACTGTTCCAAATATAGCATATCTGAGTTTAAAAGGAGTGTTTCCTATACCTTAAGACCTATGAAGGAGATAATCTTCTTGGGAGGGTTTTGACATTTGTTTTATTGGAAGCAGGATCAAGCACAAATGTTAGGGTAGAGTGACATTTAAAAGTGATCAGCAATACTGATCAGCAATCAGTAAATCGAGGTGTTCAAGCTGTTTAGTTAAGAGACTCCTTTATTAGCATGTTGTCAATTGTAAGGATTTTTCTTATTTTCTTAGAAAAAATATGACTATATCTCTATGAATAAACCATCCTCATCCTAGTGATGTCGATGACAAAGCTCTGATGGATTTCAGCAACATTATGAATCTTAACCTGCTGGAGGTTCAGTTTATATGCATAGATACAGAACTGCTCAAAGCAGAATATTTCACCATCCTAGTATGAAAACTTTTGGTGCTTTAAGGCATCTCAGTGCATTATGGAAAAGAGTTCATCTGTACTGAGATAAATGTTTTGCAATGGTTCTATTTTCACAAAAGCTGAAGCCGTAACCAAGAAATGATGCCCCAGTTTTTGATGAAAAAAGTCATCCCAGCTTCCCTTCCCCAACGAAACACCAACACAGCAAATAAAGAATATGGTAATTAAACTTAACAGAGCTTTCTGCTTCAACAAGGAGGCTGTACAATATGTGAGGCTTGCAGAAAGTAGAACCTCAGGTTTCAATGCATTGTTTAGAGACAGGATTGAGGGACTTGAAGGTAGGCAGGTCCAGCTTTTTGGGAAGCTTCTCTTTGAGGGTTGAAGTATTCTTGATGTTTTCACCTCTGCTCGTCTCCAGCTTCACCTGTACCCTGTCAAAATCAGCTATTCCCATTACCTTCTTAAAACACTCTGTGCTAAGAGTCACTGACTTTGTCACTGCAGACCTTTTGGATTTGTTGTGAGTTCACTGAAGAACATTTTTGCAAGCTTTGTATTAGCAGTTATTTTTATAAAGCATGACCTTTTCAGGTAAATAGGATCCTTTATATCTATATACTATCACTGTTTTAGTCAAGAGCTGTAAGGTAAATATTATTCAGAAAGTTATAGATTGTATTTTGGAAATATGATTTAATGAGCTCAATTTACCTCATCTGAAAGACAATTTTTTGGTTAATCACTTCAGAACTTTTACTTCAAAATATAAGACAATGCTTCTCCACATCCCCCCACTTACAAACTGCTGTGCCAAAACTCCAAAATACCCTGTTTCTTTTTCTTTTCCATTTACCATGGAAGTAATAAACATCTTCCAATCGTTTTTGGACAAAACTCCATTTTCTTTGCTTTTCTACATCTTTGCTCGTGTCTTCATTTTTCCATCAGTTGTCATCCTCTTAACACACAGGAAAATCTGCCTCATAGCTACATGTTGAGACATGAGTAGATATAAGGCAAGGCTAGGGGCAGAACTGAAGCTGAAAGCAGAGACCTGGCAGCTGACAGGGGCTGTGGCCCTTTGCATTTTAATTTTAAATAGTTTGTATTTTCTGCAATGTTTGTAAGAATATATTTGCAATAAGAAGTCAGTGTTCCTTGTTTTATAGCTTTTATAGCAATATGAGTTCCTTCAACCCAATGAGAGAAAACACTGTTTTGCAGTGTTTCTCATTCAGTTTTTTCCTATGCTTTAGAATCAGCTGAAGCTTGACAAATGCAGGTGTGAAGACTTGTCTGCAAGCTATACTGCAGATTTTTCTCCTGTATCCCTTTGCAATATGAAATATCTGTTCAACTGTTTTTATAGTTTCTTTATGATAGGCATTTCAGATACTTACTGCTGGATATATAAAACTGCCTTCCTAGCTTAAGGAGTCTGGGATGTTTTTCATTGGTTTCTCAAAATCTGTTGCAGTGCAGAATGTAGTCAGATGTCATAGTAAAGAAGATAGCCTGGCATGGAAATGAGAACATAATTAAAATTATTTTTACTTTTTTCAGGTCTTGGAACAAACTGTTACTTAAACCTTTTCTTAGAGGTATTACACCTAACAAGCTCTCTTGAGAGAGATGGTGGCAGAGCAGCAAAGCTATCAACAAAAATACCGAACGGCTGCATTCCCTGGGGTTTGCTTAAATTTGAAAGTAGATAGGAACTGTGAAGAAATATAATGCAATCTGGTAAAGAAGCTGTAGCATAACTCCAGTGGCCTCAGAAAAAGTAATGTACCAGTGTAAAAATCTCATATTAACCTGGAATATAGGTAACATCATAAACCACTCTAAAGTTGCTTAGCTTACATTTGTCCTTGATACATCATCTTCAATGTCTTGTGATGTGGAGATCAGTTTACAGTCTATGGAATGAAAATTGGGTCTTTTTTGCTTGTTGTGGAAAAGGTTCTGTGAACCTTTTCTGGGCTGTGTTAGATCATAACATGCTAAATTCAAAATGAACACTGTAGCTGAGACAGCAGTCAAATGGTGCAATCTTCTTGGTCTTAGTTTTATAGCAGGTTAAGGTTTGCTAAGCCACTGAAGCCACTGTGGTCTGATATTTTCTTTCCTTGCTCACATGAATGTATGTGATGGAGTCAGCACTGGTGGTCTAGGATTTGAAGCAAGTGAAAGGGGAAATAGTTTCAATAGCTTCCTCTTTTTTGAATATTAAGTCCAGAATACTTATTAACCTGTGCAATACTTGTTTTATTGTAAATGTTTCTCAGAATTTGTGGATGCCTTCAGTACAGAACCAACTGTAATGGTTTTGCAGAGCTACAGCGCTTCACTTTTTACTTCTGAAACTCAGATTGAGAATTAATAGTTCTTTTGCTTGTTGTTTTGAGGTGGAGCTTGATACAGGATTCATAGTGAAAAGTGTGATTGAATTTGAGCAAATCACCGTTTTCCAAAAAGTAGTGTTTTACCTGATTACTTTTGCTGGCTTTCTGGAAGATGATATCCTAAGCAGATCTTAAGTAAGAAAGAATGCAACTTTTCATTGAATTATCCAGATACCTCAATCTGTATTATTATGTTACAGTCTCAAAAAGGAGCATAGTGATGTGGCAATTGGTAGATTTGGATAACAGCTTTGAAGCAGCAGGGGACAAATCTGTTGATTATTGCTGTGTGCAGCTCTTAGCAGTACATGGTGCTCCAAGTGCTCTGACAGGATAGCAATTACAGGATGGAGAGCTTACTCAGCGAGACTCTGATAAACCTGTTTCTGCTTCAGGTTGGTGGTGGAGAGAGCAAATTTGGTTTGGAAGTCATGCTGACATGCAACTGTGGTCCTCTGCCTTCGTTATATGCTGAGACAGTCACACGGGAATAATATGAGCCAGCGTGGCTCTGAGTCCTGGGCAGGATTCTTGCCAGTATTGAGCTTGTGCATGGGTCACCATTTGACTTTTAGTGCAAACCAAGCTTCCAAGGATCTGATTTCAGTGTTTTTCAAAATAGGTAATGTGCTCAAATATGAAACTTCTTTGAATTATCTGATCTTTGGAGATAGGTAGCAGACTGACATAGATGTTTGGGGGAAATCCTATTGAGTCTCCATTATTATGCATTCACACACATGAAAATCTGAGATCAGGTTATTGGCATCTGGCATATGGGACATTTATGAGAACTGTAACTTGCAAGAATAGATCTGCATTTTACATAGGGGCCCTGAAATCAAGAAGCCTACAGTTCAATCTTGACTTGAAAATTCCAGCAGAAAACTGGTTGGGGCTTTTTAATTTTTTTTTCAACTTTTTTTTTAAGGGTTTATTACAATTTGATTTTCTTTTAAGTGTTAAGAGACATTTTCTTGTACCTTTTAGACTTGCTATTTTCCTTGGAGCAGAGATGTTCTACTCTGAATGGGGTTACAAAACATCCCCCACTGACGTTCTGATCACATTGTTTTATGTGCACATACATGCAGCAGGGATCCTACTACAAACAGTTCCAGCTTGTCAGAAACTGTGTATCTACAACGTTGCTTGAAATGCTTCTGTGGTTCAGGGCCCCACACTGATTAGGTGTCTGCTGTGTTAGTCTGAATGTGTGTGTGTGCAAGAATGGGATGCTGCCAGATTGTTTTGCTCTGTTAAATATTAAATTATCAGATATGCCTTATTAAAATAGTGGGTTATTAGGGTTGGCTGAAGAAATTAAAGATGAAGTGTTACAAAGCTGTCTTAACAGGTTCTGTTATCTCCTTGAAAATAGGATTTCATAATTATTTAATGTACATGTGTGTGCCTGTGACCAAATATTATCTGATGATAATGTTTGTGGAAACAAACCCAAACAACACATACACATCAACCTTAATGCAACATTTTTCTTTTAATCTGAATAAAATACATAGAATGATCAGCATCAGTGTAAAGGATGGTATTGCATGCGTGTTCCAGTTATCTGAAATTGTCTGGCTTTTGTAACTGTTCAAAGCTTCAGTCATGCTGAAGGCATTGATGTATCTAATTGTTAGCCAAAACCACTAAGAAAACAATTAGTGAGTACAACAAGGGGTTGAGATAACTTCAATGTAACAATGTTACACCTTCTGATAGTCGAGGTGTGTGTACCTTTAGCAGGAGCTTGAGAGCATACTATGAACAGGCATAGAATCATAGAGACCTGTGTTCAGTTTCTTCCTAGCTGCAGCAATAATAATTTGCCAGTTTACAGGGATAATTGTGCTTAAGGCTGGTGGTTCTTCTCGTGTAGTGCCTCCTGTTCAAAAGGAAGTAAACCAAGAAGCATCATTAGTGCAGACAAAATGCTGAAAGAGCTCTCTGTTATTCAGCCATCCATGTAGGCATCCTTAGCTAGTAACTCCCAAGCTGCAGCCTAAATCTGCAGCTTGCGTATTGTACCACCCAAAATGTAGATTCAGCCCTGATATGAAAGATGGGAAATATGAATCAGATTTCATATGGTGCCTTTTCATTCCTTTTCTTATAGAAAATTAGTGGAATGAAATTGTCTTGTGTTTTTGTGAGGAAGAATGGTGCCTAAATGAAGAAGAAACCATTAACAACTCCTAGAAATACTGATGAGCTTATATATGTAAACATGGGTGTATTTTTCATGTTCCTGTAGGTGAACCCTTTTTTTTTTTTAGCTTCTATAAAGGGGAGCCTGGGATGAATATTTTAGAAAAGAAAATAATTCCAGTATTACATACTGAAACAATGGAGCTTTATAGTCCATTGGTTTTGCATGTAAAACACCTATAATTATCTTGACTGTATTAAAATGTCATGAATGTCATTAGTGTTTATTAATTACTCCTCTACGATCCATTAATTATAATGGATGAAATTAGATGTGATTGGAACTTATAGTCTGAATTCCAAAAGATGATATTTGTGATAACTAAGTGTGTAAGCCTCAGGTTCTAGTCTTAAACTATCTTATTTGATAATGTAACTAAATTGATGATTCCCATTTACAATTTGTAAGTTTTATTTGGTTTGATTGTTTTTGTCCTTTGTTTTATGGTTTGAGTGAAGCTTGGAAGTTACCACACTAAAAGATGCATGGAAGATATGCAGAAAAAGTGAAATTTTGTGTCAAAGCTCTTGTGGCTTTGAAGCTCAACAGAAGTGAACAGTAGAGACAAACTGTTACATAGTAGTATCTCTTGAATTGTATATATTTCAGATTAAAATGTTGGCTTGCATCTTTTCCAAAGAATCCAGAGAGCAAATACTACTTGTGCTGTTATTGCTGCTATGAATATTAATTGACTTATGATTCTAGTTTAACGGGTGTTGCACAATTTATCTGAATAAAACTGTTGTTTCATTTGGTATTGCTTTCCAATGACAAAACTCTTACTGATTTCTCTGGGAGCTGCAGTTGGCCTGTACTAAACCTAATGAGTCTGGAGGTAGTGTGTGGCAGAAAGATGGCTTGGTGTTCAGGGCTTTGCACCATTGCACAAAGTAGGATTTTCTGTAGGCACGGTTTCTGTTTTTATTGGAAGTATATTCTGAGTGCTTTGCTCAAAAAGGTTTCTCTTTTTCTCATAATCAGCACATTCATTTTTATTTTTTTTCCCACTACTCTCTCTTATCCCTTGTGTTTCTAATTAACATTTCAAAATCACTGCCTGTCTTTTCATTCTGCTAAATCTGCTCTTGTTTGCGTTCTGGGAGCACACCTCTACTGTGAATGCAACACCAATTAATACTCTTTCCAGTAGTTTCAAATATATAGTGTCCAGGTATGGCTTTATTCTCAAACCATAATATATTCTCTACTTTTTGTCTGACAGGCCTTGAGTCCTAGGAGCTGGATTAAGCAAAAGTTTTAAACTCTATTTAGGCTGAGTAAGCAGATACCTTTGTCTAATCAGTTAAACACACCAAGCTTCTTTATAGATCTCTACAGGAGTAAAGAATTAAAAAAGGCAAGCAGTAAGTAAACATCTTGAAAGATATCTATTTTTCATTGAAATATGCTTCACCTAGAAAAATATTCTAAATCTGCAGATTTTCTGTTTGCTCTTAGGTTACCAAATCATATGTGAATATGAATTTCAAAAGCAGAGTTTAATCACTGCAAATATTATCCTGCCTTTTGCTTTCAGTTTTACTGGTCTGCTTTTTCCTCTTAAAGCTGATCATCTAAAGTAGTTGCAGTAATGAAGTAAGGGGTGAGATAAAGGCATATTATAGCTAAATGCTTTAAAGAATAAAAGCTTTATGACTTAAAATTTGCTTTCAAAGTTTTCAGAACCACCTAATTTCCTCAAGAAAATCTTTTCAGTGTATACTTACTCGTATTTAAAAATAAAGGCAAGACTATTCTAATATTTTCTGAGTAGGGGCAAGAGATGGGTTAACCAAGAATGAAATAATCAACATATGAAGCAGAGATATTATACGTATCAATGTTTAGGTCTCTGACATAATGAAGAAAAGGAAGTTTGTCTTTTTTGGCAGAAGATGACAGACTAACAGCAGCAAAATTAAAGATATTTTCAGGCAAGTTCTTTTACCCACTTGTTAAAGACTTCCTTTGAATGTTAACTTAGGTGTTTCTGATCCAGAAAAGACTTTTGGTAATATAATTTCAGTATTATCTTGGCTTCTTGCTCTTATGCTTGGTTAGATAATCTCTTACCATGAGGAAGACTAGAACATACAGAGATGTATGGCAGCCTGTCTTAGGACACTTGGTTAGTTTATGGCTCAGCAAACACTCAAAATGAGAGCAATGGCAGGGTGGTCCTCTTCATGAGAGCCATGAAACAGGTAATTGTCCAAAGCCACTGTACTTGGAAGCTAATGAACAGAACCTTGTAAAGTAATTCTCACTAGATAAGGTCAGTGTCACCTTGGTCTCTGTTGCAAAGCACTGATAGATCTTTAAGCAGGATACCTTCTGTGGCCTGGTTGTGTGACTTAAGTATGGTGTCTGTAGTTTAATCTTGGAACAGGCAAGTGACTTTGTAACATCAAATAAACCCAAATACCTGCACTTAGAATTTTACAAATGAATCAATGTGTTTTTTTCCCTTTTTTAAGTGAAAAAATAAGAGTATATATATATATACTATGGCTGACCCTTGAAAAAAGTATTTCATGACCCTTCCTTCAGGAACACTCTTCATGGGACTCCATAAGTTGCATCTTTCTTGTTATCGTTGTAAAGACGTTTGATGCATCAGACGTGGTGTTACGACTTGACAAGCTTAAGCACAGAATGATTAACCTCTGAGCTGCAGCAATACTCCTGAGGAAGGTTCTCCCAGCGTACCTTTGGCAGTGAGTAGTATTCAGCACTTACTGCTTTTGCTGCATGTTCTCTTTGTGGCTAAATTAGCCAGTTTACAGAACTTGTTTGATGGCTCTTGGAGTCTCACAGTGTTTATTTTTGCATAGATGAAAATTTAGATCTATTGTTGGGTCTCAGAAGTGATAGGAAGTAATAATTGTCTTTTGCAATGGATAGTATTTATCAAATGTCTGAACCTTAGAAATCAAGTTGGAAATTCAGCCTATGTACTAAGTGCATGGAAGAAATGAGTCTACTAGTTTTGTCAATCTGAAGGTCATAGCTATATACAGAGAAATCCAAAAGAGTAATTATCCAAATGTGGTATTGCTGTTGGTTTAAATATTTAAGTCAAGGTTGTATATCACTGTAAAAGATGTGATCTAGCTCAGCCAGATGCTTGTGGGATCAATGCAGAAATTGCTGAGTTAAATTCTTTGGCCTGTGCAGTGTAGAAGGTCAGTCTGGGTGATCACAGTTGCCCTCTGTAAATGCTGTTTGTCACAAATGAGCATTCAGCTGAATGCATTTGAAGAAGAACAAAACAGGATTTGTTAGAAATGAAATGTCAATAGGTAACATGGGTTGGAATAAGCAGATAATTGTGAATTTATGCAATTAGACTGGATAGATAAAATTAGTACCTTTAGAAAAAATTGATTGAAAAATTGCTGGTTTCATGTAGGAAAATAACATTGCCTTACCTTATTGAGCAAAAAAAATAATTCTTCTTAAGCTTTAAAACATACATAGAGTTGACTGTTGCAGACCTGACTATGAGATTTGCAGGACTAGTAGACTATCTCTTTCCTTGCATATATATATATGTTTAGGATACAAACTCAGACTCCATGTTTGTGTTGGAGTTCCAGTGTCCTTAAAGAATCTGGTTGCCTAGGAAAGAGGTAGATGGAAGGAATAGGAGAGGGAAGGTTAAGGAATCTGAAAACAGGCTCCCAAACATAGACCGCAAAGTCTGAATGTGGCCGTGCCTGTGTACACACCTGCACTTGGTTTGTTTTATGCACTGTTGCACCTGAGTGGAGTGAAGTGGTAATAAAAGAAACCTTTATATTGGCTACTTGTTTTCTGAAGAGTTTCAGATACCTGTGAATTCAAAACCTATGTGATAATCCTAGGTAGAGCTAAGAAAAACTTCTAGTGCTCAGCAAGAGCACAATTAAATCCTTAGCGATATTAGTGTTACACAAAAAATGCTGTAGTCAAGCAAATTGTCTCTTGATTGTCTTGTTCACAAAAAAATAATTTCAAGTAAGTATAAATGCAAATGCTTTTAAATCAAATGGGCGTTCTTTAATATCAACACATTTGTCTTATTTTCTGAGTGTTTTTGTTATTCCCCTTGGTGATACCTACAGGAGAAACATAATGCCTGATAGAACATTGCTTCTTCTCTTCTCCCTCAAAATATCCATACACAGAACAGTAAGTGGCTTAGGAAAATGTAATTTACTGCATTGGTTAGTGATTCTGAATAATACATTTTAGCCTTAGATAAGCTGGGAGTTTAGATTAATTTTTAACTTTGTTAACTTTTTAATTAGTGGCATAATTCTACAGTTTGACTTAGAAACTGCTGGTCTTTGTCCTGTTCCTACCCATGGAGCTCCACCTGGGAAGCAGCTATCTGCTCAAATAAAAACCAGCTCACAGGAGTAGTGCCTTGATTTGTACAGAAAATATACTGGGTTTCCTGTCATGAACCCTAATCACCATAAAATACATCAGAATTTGGTAGTGATTTTTCCTGTACCTGGAAATATTGAAACAGATGCCCATGGGAAAGTTGAGCAGAGTAAAGCAAATTGGATTGAGCTTAAGAATTCATCCCCTTTCTGTCCTACATATCAAATTCATTTTTCTCAAATGCTGTTCATATTGTGCTGCATATTAATTGCGTATTGTGTGTTCTTTATTCATAATATACCACCGATAATAAGAGAAAATTAAATTTTTAATTCCCAATGATACCTTAATTTAATGTTCTAGTTACTTCTCTGCTTTAACTAATCTTCTGTCCTCTGAACAAATTTGATTAAAGTCATTGCATTTATTAAAAAGAAATGGGCTAAAATGTATCAGTTTGGTCCCACAAGGAACCAGTATTAAAGATTCCTTTCTGGGGTATGCCTTTTGTTGGATGGCAGATTTTAGGCAAGGAGATGGATGATTAAAGCTTAGAAATCAGTAGGATATTGAAAAGTGAAAGAATTCTTTTCTTTAGTTACTGCTTTCTCATTTTAGAGCTAAGCTATTCCTTCTCTCTCTTGATTCTAGATGCTCTAGTAATAAATGAATTTGTGAGATTTGTGATGGGATGTGGGACATGGAGCAATTTGAGATGATCCATTCAGCTTACATTTTTCCTAGTGCTCTTTGCTGAGGGAGCATCTTGCCGGCAAGTGCTGAGGAGAACTCACCCTGGGCTCTCTCCCCTTTTGTGTGTCGGGCTGAAAAGAGTCAGTGACAGGATCTTTAGTATGGGATAATGCAGACATGTGAGTGGCCCTGCTGCTGCAATTTGATGTTATCTCCTGGTCAAAAGAGGCTTTCTTGTTTGGTACTCCAGTGCCACTAGGTTGTATATATGTTCTGGCATGGAATCAAGGCTCTGAAGGTTGAGGGTTCTCCTTTCACTGTATTAATGGAATTGTGCAGCTATTTCATCATCATGCAGCAAGGTTTTAATACTAAGACCTTGTTTCTTGACATGCTGAAGACATATTGCAATGCTATCTAGATGGCATCTAGCTACAAATGTGAATGTCATCCTTGCATTTCTGATGCAGTCAGTCTGTCGTGTTTCGGTTGCACCAATGTACATAGTTCTACAGCTCTTGCAGTGCAATCTTACTAAGTGGTTCAGAATATATGTCTCAAAATCCTCACTTTGAAACTTTTAGGGAAAAGTGGAAAACTGGATAGACCAGAAAGTTCATAAATGTGCGTTGATCCTTGACAGGGGATATTTACTGACAAAGTGTGTCTTACTTGGACATGTTTTTGTTTGTACAAGACAAAAATCTGAAGTTTGTGTTTACATGCAGAAGTCGAATTGACATCTTGTAATTTGTAACTTTATGCTCATTTTGTTATTTTGGTTTTGATTAAATTTTTAGTGGATTAACCTTCTTAATTTTCTGTCGAATGGTGTGATTATCTTTGCCCATTTGATGTTACATATTTCTGTATAATTAGGATGTTGCAATCTTCTCTCTTGGTCTGTGATATTGAGTTAATGATATCTCCTTAGGAAACAGATATAACATTGTTAACTGGTTGGCTAAATTGGTAGGGAGGAGTTCACTTATCAGTGAATAAAATTTAAGCAGAGGTCCTTTCCAAAACCAGCATTATCAAGAAATGCTTTTGAAATGCATTTATTTTTATGGTTGTCCCTCTCAGTTCTTGTTGTATGGCTGATTAACCACATTCACAGCACGATTTGCTGCTTGTATAGTAACAGAACTTTTTTGAAACTGAGTTAATGAAATTTAATGTTGTCTGTGCTGGCTCTTTTAGGTCTTTTGAGCACCCATTAAGTAGGTTAGCTGCTCACTTGTGAAGCTCTTTCAGCAGTATGAATTAGCAAGCATCTACCTTTACTATATGCACCACTGTCTCATATTCATTCTAATTTTCTTTCCTGTTTAATTTTATGTCCTTCTGCTCCCCAGGACTTGATTCTGCAAATTCATAATATGAATTTTGTGATGCCACAACTCAGTACAATATCCCCACAGCATTAAGCTTTACATCATCAGTACAGCTATTTTTTTGTCATGAGTCATAGAATCATTAAGGTCGAAAAGACCTCTAAAATCACTGAGTCCAACCATTAACCAAGTGCTGCCAAGGCCACCACTAAGCTGTGTCCTCACATGCTACATCTATGCAACTTTTAAATATCTGCAGGATGATGACTCAACCACCAGCTTGTCTGCTGAAGCCCAGTGCAGTCTTGTCAGTCCTTCAGTGGGGAAGGGGCTGATGGTGTCAGAGCTGCAATGTTTGACTCAGCTGGGAGGTAAAATTAACTCTGCGCAGGGTCTATGTGTGTGTGTGCCTGTCTTGATGAATTTGATGGGATTTAAACTATGTAATAGTCTTCTGTCCATGAATGAATTTCAGCCATAGGAAATGTTATCTTTTTTTGGTATTTTTTAAAGAAGATTCTTGGCCTGTTTTTGTAGTTTTATGTAAATTTGTGTAATGTAAATTTATTTTTTTTGTAGATGAGTAAAATGTAGTAAACCTTTTGTTAGGCCTCATCTTTGGAACATGTGTTGCTTACTATAGACAAAGTGAAGAGTTTGTTACTGTCCTGGGGAGTTGGGTTCAAATTGAAGGAGGGGAAGTTTAGGTTAGAGATTAGAAAAGGTTTGGGACTGTAAAAGTGGCGAGACACTAGAACAGGTTGCCCAGGGATGTGGTAGCTGCCCTGACCCTGGTGGTGTTTGAGACCAGGCTGCATGAGGCTTTGTGTGACCTGATCTAGTGAGGTGGTGTCCCTGCCTATGGCAGGGGGGATGGGACTAGATGATCTGTATGGTCCATTCCAACCCTTAAATTCTATAATTCTAATTCCTACAGTGTGCAGGAATTAATACAGAAATATTCACTGTCTGGAAGTGGGGAAGGTCTTTGTGAGATGTAGTGACATGCTGAAGTTTCTTTTTTAAATTTTAATTGAAACAATCAAACTCCTAAATTTAATAAATGTCAAATCAAAGACTAGATAATGATGCTTTTAGCTGAATTTTATTCATTTGTGCTTTTTCCTTTCTTGCTAACACTTCAATAATTGTATCTTCTAGTGCTTTTGTGAGGAAGAAAATTACAAGAAATGTGTATGTTTGTCCTTGACAACTAGTGTGTGAAAGAATTGCCTTTAGGATCCTGGGACGATTTCATTAACTAGGAAATAATGTGGCAAAATGCACGTGTTGCATCCGGTGGTAACATGATGGGATTGTTCAGATTGGGGGGCTGCAGCTAAGAAATGGTGCCACACCATTGAACAATTCAGTCGTGGGCACTAGATGTAAGGCAAGAGGTGGCAGGAACAAGTGAGGGAAAACTGACATTTGTACAACATTGGTAACCTTGCCTCTATCAGCTCATTTTCTGTCACACAGTTCTCTTCTCATCCTTGTCTGACAAGCCATTATAACTTGACTCAGTCTGAATGATTACTTTCATTTCTTGCTATTACTTCATTCTTCCTTAAGATTCTTTTCTTAAAACTTAGAGTAAGAAATCTGTCTGAAGGGAAATATGGGTTTTGTACTGACTGAAAGAAGGAGATTTAGCACTTCAAACTCATGCTTTTATGTTTCTTTTGCGGAGCTCTTCTGTCGAATGGTTCATTTTTGCATAGATCTGAAGTTTGCCTATCTGCATGTGATAATGGTTGACAGTGTTAATAAGTTAAGAATTGATTGAGAGAGTTGGTCTAAAATATATTCTTTATTGATGCTTACATTAAGACTAGGCATAAACCCTTTTGTGAATGACAGATTAGTTACTTATTAATGTCATGTGTAGAAAGTCATGCATATATCAGTGTTTGACAATCTATTTTTAAACAACTTTACAAAACTTAAAGAATTATGGCATGACATTATGAGCATAAACCCTTGGTAGTGCTACTGCCTTAGGCTGCTTCATTCCAAAAGGAGAGTGGTGTAAGTGGTACTCATTCCACACCCCCAGGAGTCTTCAGTGAATCATCATGGACAGTCTGCATGGATGAAAAACAGAGGCACAATAATGAACTTCTTATCACTAAGCAGTTGCCCTCTGGATGCACCAACTTAACTGTTGGTCCTGAGTGAACTCTTTTGCTGAATACAAAATACTGTCTTGCAGGTATTTCTTGTGTGCTTACTGATTTTGGTGACTAGAACTCATAAACAAGCTTTATGATACTAGTTTTTACAAAATATTTATGGACATCTGAAATTTGATTCTCAGATAACATTTGGGGATTTTCAGATAACATTTTGGTTTTAAGTGGCACCAAGTCCTCAAGCATGGCAAGTAACCTTCAGTAAGTTCAGATGGACATAGCTTCCAAATTTTCATTTCTATACTCTGTGTGTAAAAATGGTTTGAGTTCGAAGGCACCTTAAAGATCATCTAGTTCTAACTCCCCTGCCATGGGCAGGGACACTTTCCACTAGACCAGGTTGCTCCAAGCCCTGTCCAACCTGTCTTTGAACACTTTCAGGGATGGGACAGTCACAGCTTCTCTGTGCAACCTGTTCCATTGTCCCACCACCCTCACAGTAAAGAATTTTTTTCCTAATATCTAATCTAAACCTACTTTCTTTCAATTTGAAGAGGTAATATTGCAAACTAGTAACATTTCTAGGTAGTTCCTTGTCTTCTATATCAGACAATGAATTAATTGCAATGATCCTGAATAATGATAGACATATTGCCTAGTTAAATACATTCTGAAAAGCATTCCTTGATATGCTATTCTTGGTTAATAAAAGCTTAGATATTTGTAGGTAGTGGGAAAATCAGAGTACTTGATATAGTCCAGCTAAGGCCTGTATTTTAATAAGGTGTTATATAAAACGAATAGAACTTCAGTCATCCATAGGGCTTAGTTTATAAGTACATCAGGCAGGCAAAGTGTGTGAACAGGAGCACAGAGAATGCAGACCCACATACGTTTGTTTGGCAAGGCATTGAAAAACCCCAGATGTGTGGATGTGAATTTGTTGGGCAGTGATGTTGGATGTGAATTAGTGATGCTGCTATTACAGTATGTTAACATTAGGAGGCCTTTATTGAGAATGTGATCATTACTATGTTTTATTGCCAAGAATTATTGAGAACCTGATCGTTAATGTGCTTTTTTGCCAAGAATCATTCCATAAAAAGATATTTGTCCAAAATACCTTGCCTGTTAGATTTGATGAGATGCAGCAGGCTGATGGAACAGAAAATATTGTCATGAAGTCTATGGTAGTGCAATATAGTTGTAGAGTTATACATTAAATAAATTTATTTTAGGATGCACAATAGATATTAGGACTAGATCAACACCTGTGCATCAGATCTAACTGCCAGGCTTCTGTCTAAACTGCTTTGTTTTGTAGTTCTTGACTGATGATTTTGAACAATTTTTGGGTTACAAGTAATTGATGAGCTTTTAGGAGTATTTGCACCTTTGTGGTTACAGTTGTTCAGTCTTAATATCAATGTCATCTTGCAGGGTAAATACTGATAAATTAGAAACACTCATTTATCTTCTGAGGAATAGTAGAATGTTAAGGTTGTGTTTCTGTGTGTAGGAGGATGTTATATGTCCTTAAGAAGTAGACTGTGTTCATCCAGTGCTCTGGATAATGACAGCTTTGGTGTGTAAACACCAGCAGGGAAAGAATTAGCATTTTGGAAGTCTTTGCTAATGAGTACACATGGGCTGAAAGATAATAAATGACTGTCTTTTTGATAGGGTTAGGAGCAATATCCAGATGAAAGCTTTTGTATTGTAGAACAGATGCATCAGGTTATTCTTTAGCTGGTTAATTTGACATATTGATGACATGGATTACGCTAGCTAACGACCTGGAGATTTTTCAGAGGTTTACGTTCTGTCTGTTTGCAGAAAATATGAAGGGGAAGCCAGGAGTTAATTAAAAGAGGTAAAACATTGAGGGGGGGAAAAAAAAAGGACAATGTAGTTAATATATAAGTATAACATTTTAACCATACTGCCTTGTAAAACGATTACATTATACTGCCAGTCTATTGGAGAGAAGCACATGCCTACTGTCTGGGACTGCAGCATGGAGATGTATAGGGATCTCACCATACACCACTCTACTGGTCTCTTATCTATTCTAGTGTGACAAATAATTCTGCTCAGCTTGTCAGCACTGACAGCTGAGACTTTTTGCTTAGATGCCTTGACAGTGCTTGTATTAAGCACCCAGGGCCATACACTCCATTAAGTTTTTGTAAAATGAACTGTCTGCTACTTGCTGTCTGGCTGATGTTGGCAGTGTTTGTGAGCTGTAATCCTCCCCAGCTGCAGGCTGCCTGAGAGAGCCCCTTCAGTCACCTGACAGGTTGAGTTCAGATGGTTTTGGTGGCATCTTCAGGGCACAATATTTCCTTAGACAAGATGGGATTCCACCCGCAGAGGATGTTTTAAACAGTGATCAAGGTATATTTTGGAAGACAACAGAGTTCTCTGAAGTGGAAATAGGCAAAAAAGTATTGTTTTCTGATACAGAAGCAATGCCTTTGTGCAAGTAACTGGAAAGTGCTGTATGGAGATTTGAGATGTGGTTTGTGTATCCCTTAAATCTCCTGATGCCATTGTTCTGTGTACCACCTACATCACACTAGATGAGTTTGAAAATGCAGTGACACTTAGAGTTGGGAATTGCAGTTTTTTGGGAGATAAATACTGGAAGTTACATCTGTCATTGCTAATGTAGCCTGATGGTAAATAGAATTGAAGATCCATTATTGAACTCGTCATTAAATATATGGAAGAAGTTGCAGAATGAGGTTCCTTCCTCTGTATCTCTCTACCGTGTCAGGGTGCTGAGTGTTGTTGTGGTTGAGCTTCTGCCTGTAGCAGAAGGTGCAGCATTACAGATTCTCCAGTGATGCAGTTGCATTTCCTTAGCCTCTGGATATATGAGTTAATTCATCAGGGTCTCTCAGACACACTGTTGGAGAATTTATAATTTCTGTTCATTTCACAGAAGTAAAATGTGAATAACATCTACTTTGTGGAATAGTAGAACATAAAATTTTCTGCCTTGATTTCAAGGCATTTTCTGGTAGTAGCTATGTCCTTGTGCACGTTCAGGCAAGCACACCAGTTATATGTATAACCAGATTACTGAATATTATGCTAAAATCAATAGATACTTAGTTTCTGAAACGTCAGTTTGGTTTTAAAACAAAGTTTGGCATGAAACTTCTCACCATAGGAGAATATACAGCCTTTTTTTACATCTGATTTCACACTTTACCCCTTACACTTCAGAGACTGAAAAATGGAGCTTGGCAGATTTACAGTATAATATGTGGGTTAGAACTTGCATTTTAGGCCACATGTATGTGTGTTTTTAAGATTTTAGGAGTGATGAAAACAATTTATTTAACATGCTGTGTGTGGAAAAAGCACATACTGAATATTAAAAGAGCAAGTCTTGGGAAAGTCTGAAAAAAACAGGGAACCATAGGCCAATAACTGGCTTAACACAAGGAAATGTGTACTGGAAAGGATGGATTGAGCAATTGAAGATGGGATTATCATATGATGTGTTGCAGCTGGTTCAGGAGATGGACTGGCACTGAAGCTAAGCCTTATTCTTCCAAGCCTGCCAGAGGTCAGGAAAAAGGAAACAAAACTTCCTGGACTGAAGTTATGGATGAGTTTTTTTGCAGCCCAGGTGTGTAATCTAGATGCCCTGTGTTTGGGGACAGGTTACATTTTCTTTCCAGTATGTGTTCTTGTAGCCCCTAGAATGGACGTATTTATGAGTATAACTTTGGACATGAACAGTGTTATGCTGATGTGAGAGTTACTACAGCTGCATCCATGTGCTACCAAAGGGCTGTGCTGCTCTGGCAGTACTGGTGTAATAACAATGTTATTGTCTGAGACAGTGAAGGCTTTGCTCTGGGTAATGGTAAATCAAGTGTAAGTTATAGCCATAATTCAGAACAGCTGTAGGTCCTAGTTCTGCACTGAAATCTGAGCGAGAGGAAACTCCTTCCACCTACGGCCATTTAGTTTGGGACACAAGTCATGAAGATGGAGAGTGAACAAAGAGGGCTGTATCTGGATCCCTGTCTTCTCTGTAGCCCTCTGAGCATTAATTTGTAGTCAATTATCATTTACATGCTTGGTGCTCTACTTCTTTCATTGACTTTAAAGCTATCCATTTGGATGAGTGCAGGTGTGCAAATGAGTTTTTGATCTCCTTCTCTTTCTGCAGAAGTAATTTTTGATGCCAGATTTTGTAAAATTTGGTTTTGTTCATGTTGAGATACTTTTATGCCAATGTTCTTTTTGAAATAATATTTTTTCACGAGCCCTGAGAACGGAAATATCTGTACAAGGTACCAGCCTACATCACTGTAATTAGGGCTGGGACTGGGGGAGGGGAAAGGCTTTTCAACTTAGATTTCAAACCATGAAATGAAAAGACTTGAATTTCATACATTTGGCAGTCAATGAATTTCAACAGTAGTATAATATTTGATCTTGACAACAGAGATGTTTAAAAAGTGCTTCATTATAAACTGGAACCAGTGCTTCACTATTGAGTGTATAATTGACTGTTTCAAAAAAACTGTTTTTTACATATTATTAAATTGCACTTTTCAGGCCAATTTCTTATTCTTTGTAGAATTAATTTTATTTTTATTTTTGAAAGAGTCATTACATTTTTATATCACCTTTTTATACAGACTCATGGATTTTGATTATAATTTTCATCTGAAAATAGATGCTGGCTATTGCAAGTCTGTTAATGAGTACAAATTAGGTTTGTGATTTATGGTAATGAAGTGTGGGTGTCACTATGTGATCAGGGTCTTGGTGGTCAAAGCAAGGAAATCAGTGCAGGGGACTAAGGCCTGCCTGCCTCATGTACATACTCTGAAATTATGTACCATGTCCCACAGAAATCCTGAGATTGCCTTAAGTTCTGGTGTTTAAGAAGGAGGTCGTGTGGATGTTACATGAGATAATAATTTTCTGTGTGTCTCTTATTTTTTTAACCTTCCAGTTCATATTTTAAACCTTGCAAGCATGAATCTGAAATATAAAAGTACTATATAAAATCTCAAGATTCCATTAATTGGAGTCCAAAGAAAAATGACCTGTTATTGTGAAAAAGCTACTGGAATATTGGAGACTTGATGGCTCTTTCGGATGTTACATGAGATAATAATTTTCTGTGTGTCTCTTATTTTTTTAACCTTCCAGTTCATATTTTAAACCTTGCAAGCATGAATCTGAAATATAAAAGTACTATATAAAATCTCAAGATTCCATTAATTGGAGTCCAAAGAAAAATGACCTGTTATTGTGAAAAAGCTACTGGAATATTGGAGACTTGATGGCTCTTTCCTTTCCCCCCAATTTGTTTCACTGGAGCACTCAACAGACAAGTTTTAAAGTAGAAAGAAGTGATTCTTTTAATTGTCAGTCTCTCTGTAACTTTGTAGTCTCATAAATTAACTGTTCTCAAGTACTAATGACCTGGGAAAGGCAGATGTTGTATCCAGCTGTTAAATGTTTTTTATAATGCTTCCGTTTGTATAGAGACAGTTAATTTCAGGGTAAAGCCTAAAACCATTTCAGGAAAATAGTTCGTAATGTAGTAATCAGATGACTAACAAGAGCAGTGATAGCATGCAAAAGCAGCATGAACTTCCAATATTAACTGCTAATTTTATAGCTTGATCTAATACATTTTGGGGTAAAGGGAGACAGCAGTCTTCAACCTTTATGCCCTGGTGATCTTGTGGTCCAACTCTGGGAATTGTGGCACTCCATTTCCCATTGAGCCATGCCCCTATCCAGCAGTGACAGGAATTAATGTGTGTTTGGATGGGGAAGTGTTCACAGCAGAAAGCCTGACCGTTTAAGAAGTGTTTGGACAATGCTGTGATTGCACACGGTGTGATTCTTGGGGATGTCCTGTACAGAGCCAGGAGCTGGACTTGGATGATCCTTCTGGGCCCCTTCCAGCTCAGGATATTAAATGATTCTACGATGAACTGAGTTAAACAGCTTGCAAGGTAACAGAATGTTCTTTCACTGTCTCACGGGTGTCTCATCCTCACCACATTCACATGGTCCAAGCTCTGCCTGATGCTTCAGAGCTGTAGATGAGAGTCAGGTTCCATGTCAACCAGGCACGCTGCTGCCCAGTGTTCTGACTGGAGATGTCTTTCAGGGTCTGCCCTGAGGCTCCTGCCCTGCTGTGGCTGGTATGATTGCTGGAGCACGTGCCATGGCTGTGCTTTGTCTCACAGCACACACTGGGGCACAGTCCCTGTGCCGGTGAGTTGGGTCATTGTTCTTAACCCAGTTATTGGGAGTTAAAGCACTTATCTGCCTTCCAGGTCTCTCAGGGGATTTTTGACACTCAGTTATGCAGCCTTCTCCGTCCATGTAAGAAGAGACTTCTTTTACTATAATATTAAATTATCATTTTTTGAAGTTAGGACTGTGAGATGACAGAATAGTTTCATTGACAACCTTGTGGGCAAATGATAGCTAGTCTGGATTAGTGATGTGCTTGGCAGTCCAAGTTTTTATCTTGCTTCTAGATATGTAGGTCAAACCCACAATATGCTTCTTGGAGGTCTCATGAAGTTATGCAGCCAGTTGAGTTCTAAGTTGTCTCTTTTCCAAATGAAAGGGAACTGGGAAGAGGAAAGAAAGTTTTTTACCAGATTTTGCTGATCAAAAAGAACTTCATTGCACATGTCTGCTTGTAAAGAACAGAATCTATGCAAAAAAAGTGGAATGACTTGTCAAAAGTTTAGAGGTAGCACATGTTGTACAACCCCTTGTCCTTATGATACAGAGTTTAATCTTTAAAATGAGGTATTTGTTAGTATTGGAGCCAAATTCTCATGCAAATTGCTGAGGGTGGAACAGACTGTGGCCAGTGAGAAATCGTGAGAGTATTTACATTTATTTGTGAAGCTTATGGCAAGATCAGTGAAGAAGTTAATGTTAGAACAATTGCCAGGCTCTTGGAGGAATAGTGTTTTGTCAGCTGCTGTGCTGGTAAGCGCTGTCACTACATGTGATGGGCACATGTACCTGGATGGAGGTGTGTGGGATGTGTTTCCTACATCTCCTTAATGATTCCATTGCAAGATGAAATGCAATGTTAAACTAAATCTGCTCTTTTCCTTGTACAGGTTGAATGGGGTAATGCCAGGTTGGATGGGACTCTGAGCAACCTGGGCAAGGGAAAGATGTCCCTGCCCATGGCAAGGGGGTTGAAACTAGGTGGTATCTAAGGCCCCTTCCAACACAAACCAGTCTATGATTGAAAGCATGGAAGTGCATTATACTGAACCACAATAGAATGATTTTCCTAAAAAATGCTTTTTTCACTTAGACATTTTTATTCTTTGAAACATTACTAACGGACTGACAAATTAAAAAAGCTGCAAGTCCTTGATCTTACATTTGGCCTGTGACAGATTGCAGGCATAGCAGATTTGAAATCTTTATTTCAGTACCACTTAGTTTTGTAAGTAGCCTTAAGTACACTGTACAAACTTTGCCACTAATAAACCCAAAGCTCTGTTTTTATGCTGTTTTCATCTCTTACTGGCTTCTTCCCATCCTAGTGTCACGTCATACATTTGACATGTTTTTATAATTCTCACGCGGTTTTTTAGTCTGTGTCGTCTTTTTGTATTCCTCCTGTGTCAGAAAGCAATCATAAAAATGATTTATTTTCAGTCTATATGGAGGATCTTGGGTATTCAGAAAGATTATATGAGGATTTTAGTGCTGACTTCATTAGCTGTGATCCCGTTCTTAGTCAAATCCTAGCTGGCAGAACCAGTAAAATAACGTCAGAGGATTTTTATGTGTGTGTGAAATTGCGTAATTTGTTTTGTAATTACAATGAATACAGAATCAAGGAAAAAGACACCTTTGTCATTAATTATGACACAGGAAAACAAAACATTTAATCTTTTGAATACTTTTTTATTGTTGAGAGCATTGGGAATGATGCCATGTCAAATATTTATCCATCTCTTCCAGACAAAGTGTTGTGTGAGGTAAGAAAGAAAATGCAGTTAGAACAGTAGAAAACACTTCTTGCTGCATTTTACATTTATCAGTCTTACAGGGAGGAAAAAAATGTGCTCTGCATTACTTGAAGGTGCTGGGAAGTAGGATGGAGCCTAGTTCTGTTACGGGAACAAATTGTTTTGCCCTTCCTGTAACAGGTCAGTGTTTTTGCAGCTGCTTTTTGTCCCTGCATATACTGTGCTTATGTGGCTGTCACGAGAAGCTCTATGGTTACCAGTAATACAATTCTGTATTTGTCACTCCTGAGAAAATGTGGAGCAGAGCTGGGCAGAGAGGTTTCCTCTGCTCAGAAGGGACCTCTGAAAGATCCTCATGGATGAAAGTGTCCCACTTCAGCTTTGACTGGAGGACACGTGTCTGTCCTGCCAAATGGAAAAAAATGGAATTGTTCAGTGTTTGAAAATAGAAAACAGCTGAGTTTGGATAATCAGGGCCTTGGTCATTATGTACTTGTCTGTGTATTTACCAGTAGCATGATTGAAATCACAAGGAATGAGATTTCCATCATCAAATTCTACAGTTCCGCTGACATCGTATGTCCCTGTTAGTTTGAAGAGAGGGATCTAAGAATGTTTAGTGTGTAATGATCAACTTAGCTGAGCTCTGTGAGATACTTTTTTGTCTTATGTACAGGTACTTACACAGCTGGCATAAAGGCTGGCTGTGGTCTCAGGTCAGAGTCCCTGAAGACAGGCTTTGTGGTCCTCCCATCAGTGTCAATTGAAGTGTCTTGGCCTCTTCCTGACCTGGAATTTTAGCCTTCAACTTGCTTCAAGAAATAAATGAATGAATACAAATGCAGCTGTGTGAAAACAAGAATGCAGCATGGTTCTCACTTACAGTAAATACACTGGGTTGATTAATGCGCCTGACAGTTTCCTTGAACTTATGCCACTGACCAAAATAACATTGCTGTTATCTGTGTTGGTTGTTTCATCAGGCTTATCTCATATCAGGCAGTTCAACTCTTTGCCTGAATAAAGTATTCTTGATGCTTATGGTTGCATTCAGAATTATGTTTGCAAATCAGTTAGAAACAGTGATCTCTTTACCCAGGAGTAAGGTGAAAATCTCCTGTATGTTTTTACATTAAGAATAGAAAAAGTCAGATAAAATGGAGTATACATTAATGAGTGACCAATACCAAAAGCTGTCAGTTTTAGTCAAACTTGTGTCTGCCTCTGTTATCAACTACAGTAAAAGATTTGTGGATCTGCTTAAAAAAGGCTGTTTTATCCACCAAGGAAGTTGGGTTCATTGGGGGCTTAACTTAAATATAACAATGGGAATAAACAGGAGGACTTGATGTACCTCATGCCTGCAGGTTTGTGATCTCATTGACAACATGGAGATATGTTGGGATGACTGCTTTGACTGGGGTGGTGGGATGGAAGGATACAGGCTCTTTAGGAAGGACTGGCAGGGGAGATGAAAATGTGATGTCACCAGTGACCAGGTGGAGTGCTTGGAGCTTTGCCTTTGGATGGGTGAGGAGCCAATTGAGAGCCTACAGGTGGAATTAAAGGAAAGGTAGGGAAGGTGATGTTATAGTCTGCTTCAGGCCACCCATCCAGAAAGACTCAGCAGATGAGGCTCTCTATAGACAGAGAGGAGCAGCCTCACATTCACAAGCTCTGGTCCTTGCGGAACCCTGATCTAGTGAAAAGTGTCCCTGCCCATGGAAGGGTGTTGGAACTAGATGAGCTTTAAGGATCCTTCCAACCCAGCCAACTATCAAGTTACTTGTTTTTGTAGTGGTACACTTTTAAGTTAGAGGAACAGGCTTCTAAAATGGTGTTGTACTAAATGTTACTGTTTCATAAGTCTGTGTGAAATATTTGCTTTGTGATTTTTTTTACCCGGTGACATTAGTCCATTTTTAAGCACATGAAACTTCTATGAAATTGGAGTAATTTTACTTCTTTTTGTTGAAGGAAGTCTCATATCAGGAGGGAAGCAGGAGGCTTTGAATGCTTATTGGTCGTAATATTAACTTGTATTTATCTTCAGTGAGGAAAGCTTTTAAGCAGTGCTTAATTTTGAGCACAATAATCCTTGTGGTTGTCAGTGAAACTATTCACCTGCTTAACGTCCAGTACACCTTGAGTGATGTTTGGGAGGGTTGTGTAATACCCAGGTCCATAGAGTTTTATATGCTTCTTTGTCACATCATCTATAATTGGGTATTAAAAATGGAATTTCTGATGTGTAGCAGGCTGGAAAAGTTAGAAATCATTGCTTAAGGTCTAAGGAAACTACTGTGGAAGTTCATGTTAAAAATTGGAATATTGGAAGAGTGTTCTCTTGGCTTCCTAAATTCATCCCTATTTTGCTAAATCATGGTTCTCTAGCTATAGCCAGGATCTGTTCTTTACCCAGTGGACATTGATGCCAGAAATTCTTGCTTTGCTTTCCTTAATGTATGGCAATCCAGCCCTTGTCTTGCTTAAAAGAAGTCTTTTTTAACCTGACTGTGGCTGTGCTACTTGGGGTCTGTTTTTCTGGTAGAGGTGTTACTAATAAGATCGCTATCAACTGAAAACCAATTGTATTTGTGAGTATTTATGCTGCTTTTCAGTGTCAAAACCATGACTATCACCATGACCACCCTTTTCTCAGAAACTGTTTTCCTGCCAGTTCAAGTTCTAATAGGAGGAGCGAGTTGTATCATGTTCTAGAAACAGATCCAGCAAAATGGTTATGGAATGTGGTTTGAGCAACTTATTGCTTACTAACAAGTAATTGGCATTACGTGCTGAAGCCAAGAGGCTGAAATAAAAAGTTAAAAAAAAAAAAAAAGGAAATATTTCTGGTAATGTGAAATTCACACCGTCTCTCAGAGCTTACATCTTACGTGTTTGAGTGCTGCAAATGTACTGGTATGTACAAAATGTGCTCTATTCAGCTACCAAATGATGAAGAACTTGCTGTAGAATAGTTGAACATTTTTAAATTGCCCTGTGTCAAAGGGAATTCAAAGAACTGACCTATATCAAAGTAAATTGTGCAAAAGTGACCACTATGATGGAAATATCTCTGAATATCCTCAAGATATACAAGTGTTGTCCGATATGACTAATTTCCTTAAGAGCACTGCTGAACATTGATTGTCAAACTGTAGGAAAAACATTGACTTTACTTATTCCTGAGAGTCTAAATTTTAGACTACTTTAATAATACTTAAAAAAAACCCAAAACAAACCCACACAAAAGACTATTTCAGACAAACATCATACTACTTGGTCATTCCTACATATTGTATTTATCCATCAGGGAGGTTTTTGTCAACATTACAGTTTCACGAAACTTACAAAAATAACTTTGGTTGCAAAGAAAAATATTTAAAAGAAAAAATATGTAAATCCAACCAATTTGTAGAAGGCTTAAAGAGTAGAAACTGAGTTTTCATCAAGCGATGACTGTAAGCTTTGACCATTCAGTGTGACATTGCTAACAAATATAAACAGTTTACCTTGACAGTGTCTGGTTAAGTCTGTTTACACCATCAAGGAGGGTTTAATTCTGCTGTGGTGATGGTATTAAAACCACTGTGCTTCACTCGGTTGCTCTTCAGTTCGTTGGAGGAGAACCACTTAAATTAAAGGCATAATAGTCATTTTGCTGAGGAATTGCATCAAAAATAGGAGAATGAAAGAGCTATCATGCTGATGAAGGGCTGTGTTGGAAGGTATCAAATAAAATGTATATTGGAGCAACTGTCAGTGAAAACTGTAATTAATCAAGACCCTTGCATGCCCTGGTTTTTATTTTTGTCTGTATTAGAATCCGATGAATATGACAATAGGTATATTCTTCTGATTGATGACCAACCTGAGCCAAAACATTTGTGCAATTGATCCGTCAGATTCAGTTACTGTTTATGATTGGCTTTCTGTCTAACATAATAAAATGCTTCTATTCATTTTTCTAGTCAAACACCTAACTTTTTTAAAACTTCTGAGATATGAAGGGCTGTGGAGTCGTAAATTATTTTATCTATCTTAAGGACTAAATACCAATTTAAAAAAGAAATGAGGAATAAAAACCCGAGTCTTGCAAAAAAAATCACATACAGATGCATATTTATCTCACATAAATATACAATATATGCATATTGATAAATGTACTACTAATCTATACATAGTTTTATATGCAAAAAATGTATGTAGTCTCTTCACAGCAGTTGGCCACAATTATGTGTATCACAATATATAAAGGTACCTATGGCTTTGTATTTAGTTTATTGTTGCTGTGAATTTGACACTTTAAGCATCACAGAACACTTAGATGCTTTTCAGAATGCAGGATGCATTTACAGAGTGTGTGTTTGCATCACCCTCTTCCTGTCTCTTGCTTCAGTGCCTGTAATACGGATTTCTCAGGTTTTCATTATAGTTTCTGACTTGTTCAGAATTGGTCAATAAATGACATAAGTTGTGTGTCAGAAGAAAAGATTCTCAATAATATCCTGGAGTGTTTAAGCTGATGGGACTCTCTGGCAGCAATGGTAATTGCAGTGGGAATGACAGGCACTATGCTCTTCTGTCCCCTCTCTGTGGTTTCTATCAAAGACTGGGCATACTATATAAGCTTTTGTCTCCCATAAATTTATTTTTTAGCATTGATGAAGCTATGCTATCATCACATTTTTGAAAAGTTGTGAACGTTGATCTGCTGCTGTGCTGTCATTCAAAAATGAAAATCACCAAAAAACCACAATTATTTAAACTGTTAGGGAGCAGATCTGCAGCCAGATGAACCGTACAGGTGTACCTGATTCTTGCTGCTCCTTATCCAACAGTCTGGGTGTTGCATTGTGAGCTGGGCTGCAGCATTGCTCATGGAAATTTTGTTGCTGGTTCCAGTGGACTAAAATAAGAGATTATAGCCTTGTGTATGAAACCTTTTTCTTTCAGTACTGCTCATGTTTGAGTGAATTTCTAACATTCCTGATTCTCAGCAGAGCATTAGACCAAAAGGTTGATTATTGCTCCCATAAACCACTCAGTGTATATACTCCTTTTTTTTTTTTTTAATTTGAGGTCTCCCCATCTCGTTTCATAGGAAACAAATGGAATGTAATCCATTACCACCTACAAATTCTTTTTCTTTGCCAGTTTTCTGTTTAAATTACTTTTTCTGTATTAATTTTCACATTAGCTGTCTCTTTGATGTAATAATTGAGTCTGCTTCAGAGTGAAAGGAAAAAAATCATTGAGGAACATGTTTCAGAGATTTAAAAAGAGGTCACTTGTAAAATTGAAGTATTTAATAAAACTGGATGATTTCTGGTACTGGTTTTGGCTCTTTTACATACTACTGTACATAAAGATAGCTGTCTAAGAGGTGACATTATCTAGAAGATTTTACAGTGTAAAGGGTCAAAACTGTAGCATGTCCTTACAGAAGGACAAATCTGTTCTGGCTGTAATACTGATCATACTGGAGTTCAATAACTCATCTTCTGTTAGCTTGAATGCAATTCATGTTAGTTAACGACCTGCAATCAGCCTGTACATAACTATTAAGTGCCTGATTAGTAGGACATTTAAACATAGAGAACATGGCATTAAGCATCTTCTGCACTGGGGCACAGGTGGTCCATAGATTTTTAGATGAGGTTGACTGTGAAAATTTCAAAGTAGATGAGGGAGTGCTCTTTGTGAGCATCATCATCTGTGCTTGTGCCAAATATGAACAGTCCAGGGAGGGATGTGGCAGGGGAGAGGATCAAAACTGTTCATGCTTCAGGTAATTAGGAAACGATTTGTCTAACTTAGATTTTTGCAAACCATCAGATGGTGACATCAGGGTGCCAAAAGCCGCCAGTGACTGATCATGTTATTTTGTAATTCTAATTTTCTATTATAAAATAACACAATTTCAGGCTTTCTTATAGCAATGTGCTTGTATCCTTGGTTTGTATGTGTGTAAGTGAACACAGAAATCCCTTGCAAGGGGGTTGGACTTAGACAATCTCCAGAGGTCCCTTCCAGCCTTAATGATTCTGTGATATATATCTATAACACAGAAAGTCTATATAAGGAGGCAAAATTGTTGTTTGGGGTTTTTTTCCTAATAATTATGTGAAGTAAACTTTTTTCCTTTTCTCTAGGCACAGCTGCTTATATGATAATCTTTTGGGTTGAATAAAGTGTCGTTGGGCTATGGATCCATAAATGGCAGCAATCATTGTAACTGTTAGCCTAAAGAAGTTACATTTAGCCTTTTGAGTGTGTTATTAATAGGACGAGATTATTTAGGGTTGTTGGGAAAATCAATATTGAAATACAGTTGACCTGGAAATTATTATCATTGGGACAAGTTGATGTTGCCTGATTCATAGTGTAAGGAGATCCATGACAAAGGAAAACTGACTTGCAGAGAAGAGAGTGCTGTAAAGTAGTGTTTCTCTCCTTAAAGGCTGAGCAGTGGGAAATGAAAAAAACCCCTTGGAATAACTGACTGGTATCTGAGGGTACAGGAACAGGGAAAGGGGCAATGAAGAAGACATTTTGCAGGGACACTACGACATTGATTTTCATAAATCTCCAGTTGTAGGTTAATGAAATGTTTCATTTTGCACACTGGAAGTGCTGCTCTGTGTGCTCTGGCAGCTCATTAGATACTTATTGTGGTAGGTGGTAGAGGGAGTGCTGAAATCTCAGGATTTAGCAAGGAAAGTGTTTGGTACTGTGCAAGATACGATGTTGATTCTGGTGCTCACTTCCAAGTTTTAGAGTAGCATCAATTTACTGTCTCGCTGGACTGAATCTTGCCTGGTGTTAGACATGCTAACTAATGCAAATTGTAACTGCCTGATGGATAGCTGCAACCAGAAATATCTCCCAAGTCTCCACTCTGCTACTTGAAAGCTTAAGGTGTAAAAATTTATGGCTGACTTGCCCAACTTGTGCCATCGTGGGGCATTCAATTATGGATCTATGAGGCTAGCTCAGTATTTTTCATTTTCTAAACTTCCATGCAGTTATTCATTCTAGGACAGATTCAAAGTGTAGTGTTCTGGAAATTGTGTGTCCCTTCTCTCTTAAACACTGTTGAACTGCTGCTGAGAAGCCTCAAGGGGAATAAAAAAAGAACTGAGCTGAATCAGATAACTGAGACTGTGTTACATGCTGCCACCTGTTCATGGGGATGATGAGGACTTTGGGTAATGCCTGCTTATTTAATGGTGATTATTTTCTGTGTGGTCACCAAAACAACTGTTAAGTTTTGCATTACAGTAGTTTCCTGTTTTCTGCATATTTTAAAGTTACTTGAATTTGTGATGATTTCTTGCATCACAGTATTCTTGAGCATCTAGCCTACAAGTGGTCAATGGCTGCTTGACTTTGCTCTGCTTCTTGCCCAGGGTTGTCAAATCCAGATGTGCTTGACTGGGCAATGGGGTATAGCTTCGAAAGGAAATTCAGTGCACGGGACAGTTGGAGTGTAGCCATTGGGATCATCAGGACTGTGTGCCAGTACATTGCTTTTCAAGTCTAAATAGGTTAAGGCTGTTGGTGAGTTCAACATTATGACTTCCTTGAACCCCACACATTATTTGTAAAGGTCTTCCTTAGGATCCTCTTTTTACACAATAGGGTGTAAACATCCTCCTTTCTTCTTGCTGTTGCTGCTGAAACTCTAACTTGTTTTGCTGTTACAGATAATCATTAACTTTGAACAATTTTGGTGCTGTTTGTACACAGGGAGGGAAACAGCTGAAATACTGCCAGGTTTGCTTTGGCTCTCCAGGAAGACCAAGTGAAATATTTGGGGGTAAACCCAAGCTTTATTCTGTGTGTGTGTGGGTGTGTGTGTGGTTGATTGGTCACCTATAGAAGCTGGTGTCTGAGGACCCAAATTTAAAACAAAGCCACTACTGCTGGATTCAGACCTGCTCCAGGCAGAGAGTGAGGAGAGACAGTGTCAGACTACTTGCTCAGAATCTGGCAGGAAGATGTGTGACATAAGTGGGAGAAGCTGTAACAGTCTTTGAGGTGGCCAGAGGATAGACTTTCCCACCCACTATGTAGAACTGGGTGTTACTGGGTTTGTATTTTAATAGACAAATCCTCCAAATAATAAGTGTAAGGTAGTGTGGATGGATGTAGCCTGTATCTCTCTAAATCTGTCTCTAATCTTATCCAAAACCAGATGCTTGGCAGTTTAAGAGTTATAAGTATAGGATGCAGATGTGAAATATCAGGGTTGTTTACACTGAGTGCTAAGGTATGATTCATACCAAAATAATTTTATGTTGTGAATTCATAGCTAAATATTAGCAGAATTCATATGACTAACAGAACTTGATAATGTGTGAAAGCTGTCACAAAACTGCTTGTGATACACTTTGGTTACATCTCAGGAAAAAAGTGTGAGAAGACTCATGTATCACTGTAAGATGAAAAAGGCATAAACATTTTAGTGAATGTGTTTTGAATTTGCAAAAGCAAATAAATAAACCCAACTAGGAATAGTTGAAAAAATGTTTTGTAGATGATTATTGCATGAATGTTCTTTGTTTAAAACAATCTACATTTATTTCTTTGTGTTGTCCCTTCATTTTGCCATTCAAGAAGTTTTTTCCAAGGCTTTCCTTTTTCCTTGAAAGCATTATTCTATGGTTCTATGATTCTTTCCCCTTAAGCAGTTTTTTGTTTAGCAGTAATGTAACTTAGAGCAATGTCAGAACATAGTTAATGGCAGGGAAGAAAAGTACAAAGCAGTTACTGGGGAAGTCATGTATGGCAGCCTGTTCCCCACTCCTGCAAAATTAACAGGCTTAACTTTAGTCATGGCTTAATTAATATGCAGATTATTTCCACTAGTACCAAAGTTACTGGGCATTCTGGAGACAGTCACCTGTTCTTCAGTTTTTGTCTTTTAATCAAATGTCATGTTTCTTCTTAATCCATGCTTCCTTGCATTCTTTTAAAAACACAGTATGTATATATTTCTCTCTATATAAACGTAAATACATATTAGTTAACAGTAGCCAAACTTGTTAGCTTGCCTTGTGAAATGCTAGGGCTTGGACATTAGGCCCAAGCCAGAGTTGTCTTATAGATGAATCCTGATCGTCTCGTAATTGTGCTAGTGAGGTTAACTCTAATATTAGATTTAGATTTAGCAAGCTCTTTTTGTTAGCTGTTGTTGTGAATAAACAAGCTGCTTGGAATATTTTGGCCAAGGAGGCACCAAGGCCATGCAGCTACCTTCAAAATACTTTAGGAAACTCCACCAACCGCATCCTGGGCTCTGGCCAAGCCCTGACCTCGGGTGGTTGGAGTGGAATACCACCAGGGGTTTTCCACATCAAAACAAAACAAATAGAGGTTATTTTTAGCCTATTGATTTGGCTCATAAAAGCTGGAGCCTCTTGCAGCGACTTTGGACGCCTCACCTACGAGTGGGCTCACTGCATAGGATTTCCAAACCTTCATAGGCTCTCCAAATCCTTGCTGCAACCGGGGGCTCCCCAGTGACTGTGGGTCTGAATGATGATAAAGTATTAGGGCAATGGGTGATGTATCTTTCTTAATCACTATTCTTTCCTGTATTTGGTATTGTTTAGGTGCATTACCTTTCTTATTGTCTTTGCTGTTGTTTGTGCTGTTTGTATTAGAGCTTAGTAAACTAACCTTATATTTAAATATATTATTCATTTTTCTATTATCTTAAAACACCAATGGTAAAATAAGCCTATTCTTTCCATTGGTGTCTCTGTTATTTTGGCCACCCCCATTAATTGGCAGAACACCTTGCTTGGAGAGGACTTTGGGATGTTTTATAGTGAGTGTACAAATCAAGCATGGCCATGGCACTGCTTGCTTTGACATGAGGATTCAGCTACACTGGAGCTGTGTTTTGCATCACTTGAAAATGGTGTGGGCTGATTATTTCAATGGGTTGTTTCCCAAATGGTAAAATAATGGTAGTACTGTTCCCAAATAGCAACATACTGTTGGTAATTTCAAGAAAAAGGAGACAGTGACAAATTTATTTCTGAGAGAAAGGAAAAGCCAAGTGGGCCAATATATGATGTGTTAAACGACCATATGATTTTAGCAACGCAAAGACAAAAAGCTGAAAAATAAAAGTATTTAAAATAAATATTTTCCCATTTATCCCAAATCCTAAAATTGGAAGCTGATGAGAAGCTTCTCTTTGTGAAGAAAGTCTGACTTGCAGCAACTGTCTCTATCTCCTGTGTTATTTTTCCCAGTTTTGCTATTCCTGCTAATTTTTCCTGTCAATGCATTCCCAGCTCTCTTAAATATCTTTTTTTTTTTCCCCCCAGACTTGCTTGAAACTGAGAGGTAGACTAATATCCTTCTCCCTGAGGTGTGCTTCTGCTGGAGGGTAGAGGTTAGAGATGAAGCTTGCTTAATGTGTTTGTAGTTTTTTTTTGAGATGATTAGTGCTTGAGTTTACTGAAAGTATGAATCCCAAACTTCCTTTAGAATGTAAGTCAGATAAGTGGTGGTTGACTACTTCGGGTTATTTTTGTTCAGTAGCTGGTGCAAACTTGAAAGACCTGATGTTTATGACATGAATTTCCACATTTTTTTTATGGGTAGGCTTTCTATACAAGCAGCAGATTATGAAAACATATATTTTAAAAAGCGATGAAATGGTTTTAAATGAGCCCTAAAGTGTTTCTTTTTTAGAGATGAACTATCTTTATATGTTTATCAAGTCTTTTGCGAGTTGAGATAGATGCTTGATTCTTTGGCCTCTTTCTCTGCAAAATAGCTAAGCCAGCTTTTATTCAAATGGAAAGATTGTTATTGAAATCTATTTAAAGATAAATTGCAGAAGTAAGTCTGGCATTCTAGCTACATTTTCTAGGACTCTTTGCCACTCTTAAAAGTGTGCTACAGAGACATACACGCATGAATAGAAGAAGTGGTAAAGGAAATGAGAATATAAACCTGCATGCCATCTTGTTTGCTAAAGCAGAAAAATAAAAGCCTCAATTTTTATCCTTTTCCTTTAGATTTTTATTTTTTCCCCTAAACCCAGAATTTCAACACAAGAATCCATGCTGAGCCATGTAGCTGACAGAGACAGCGGGTTGAGAAGTTAGCTCTGAAGCAAACAAAACCCTTTGCCATATCATGCTCTTTTGTGATTGCTATCCTTAAAAAAAAAATACATTAAGTATTCCTCATTCTTTGAATATTCATGTAATAATCTGTAGTGTAATAAATGCACAGGTTCAGCTGCTTTTTGTTTTGTGGGTTCTTTTCTGAAAGTGCCCAATGCTTACCAGTTTATGTATTCAGCACAAGTTTTCAAAGCAGTGTAAGTAGAAACAGAACTTTAAGGGGATTTACAAGTGCACAGACTATTTGCTTTACAGATGGACTAAGAAGAATTTGATACATTGACGAATGAATCTTGAATTCCCTGAGTTGTAAAGATGTATATAGCGTGACTTGGAGTAAAGATGTTCTAACAAGTTGGACTGACTGGTGTGAATGTTTTTTGTGATGGCTTCACTAAGTTCAGCATCTTTGCATTATTTATAGCCATCTGCTTGATGTGTTGAAGGCTCTGGCTCAATTAGATTACCTTTTAGCAGTAACAGCTCTCAGGAACAGAGCAAACAGGCATGTGTCTGGCTGCTGCAGAATAAATGAGAAAGTAAATGAAGTCAGTGGTGTCTTCCTGCAAGGCTCTTTCACTGCTTTATTTATGGAATAAAATGGACAAATAATGAAAATATTCTTAGCAGAAGTCTGTAATGACCTTTGCCCTACACTGTGACAAAGGAGTGTCAAGGGATTAAATTATTCATGTATTTACAATGGATTAAAATAAACCCCCCAAACCCAAAACCAATTCACTACCCAGTGAGTTACAAATGCCTCTGAGCTTCTGAATTTCTAAAAATCTACATTTTGGTTTTGTAGGATGGAGTTATTTATAACCTTAATTGGGGGGAGAAGTGGAAGTGACATTTTAAACAAGAAATTTAGAAAGACCAGCCAAAAATGATGGAAACCACAACATACTGTAGTGCTGTGGCCACAGGCAAGTCCTTCAGTCCTTTTTCAATCTCTGATTCTAACAGCAGCACTGGGAGAACAGCATTCCTTTTCTGCATGATCTGGTTTGGAGAAAAATTATGCTCACAAGTGAGTCATTTCACTGTGGAAACATGAGACAAATGAGGTAAATTGCAGTGACTCCCTCTTGATTGTGGGTGGAGAAAGGAAAAGAACATCTCTAATATTTTTAGAGAAGTATAGGCTGTAAACAAGAGTGTACAGCCCCAGAATATTCCTGTGTGCTGAATAATCAAGGTGAGATTAAGAGACAAAACAGTCTCTGACCTTTGCTGCTTTTCATAACAAGGGTGAAGGTGAAAGATGACCAAGATTTTGTCCTCTTGAAGTCAGCAGTGGTCAAGTGGTCAAGGACAGCTCAAGCATCTTTTCATTTATCTGTGCTAAATAAACCCATATCAGTAAATGTAGAATGGATAATGTTGATCACCTAAGAGATATGAGTGAGTGGTGGCAGTGTTGATTTAGGAAGAAAAATGCTGAGGAGTAGACTTGTAAGCTTCTTATTGTGTTCCCAGCTAAAACCTGCACCTGGGTGCAGGTGCCTGTGTCAGCAGCCATTGCTGAGAGCCAGTGCCTCGAAGGGGATGTGAAAAGTATTAAGCTACCTAGTCAGTCAGGAAAATTTCTCTGGGAAGAAAAGTGGAGACTTAGTGGAAATGCACAGGTCAGATAATCCTAATTTTTTAATGATTTTTTTCCTATTGAATTTAACTTTTCTTAACTTCTTTAGAAAATCAATGGTATACTTAAGACTCAGAATTATTAACATTGACACAGTGGAGCAGTTTCTGTAATTGGGAACTTTTTTGCATGTTGATTAGTGTTTCTTTATGGGGGAAAAAAATACAGAAGCATGCCTCCACAGACATGAGCAGAAGCTGTGCACTCTAAGAGCCATGGCTAACTGGAGTACACACACATCAGTAATGGTCTTACTTGTAATTATGTAATTTGAGTTTTAGCATCTGTCTCTTTCTTAATTGGACAAATTACAACTCATACAAATTATTAGGACAATGACAGTAATCACAGATTGATAAATTAGAGGAACAAAGATGCTGCAACTAATTTGTTCTCTCCCCTGAATCGTCTCAGGCTGCAATTGTACAGAAACGCTGCCATTTCTTCATCCTGTGCAAGTTGTTTTTCACTTTCATGCTGCTTCTCGATATTCTGAAATCAGCCTGTTATTATCTTAGCATGACATTTGGCCTGCAGTTCTCAGCTAGGGATGGAAAAGGCTATCATTGGGCCTCTCTGCACAAAATAGGTGGGCAGAACATTTCTGTATACAGGAACTGTTATTCTCACCTTTTGAAGAGCAATTTCTTTGATGACTCGGAGAATATTTGACCTTCAAAGTAAAAGCTGCAGGCAGTACAATTTGCCTTTGTAGCAGTTGTGTAGAGGGTTAGATTTTTTTTTGGTGTGTGAATGTGTGTGTCTTTCTTCTTAGTTTCGAGAATAATCTCTTCACTTTTCTGTAAATTGTAGTGATCATTGTTGAACTAGAGGTTTAGATTTGGTGTGTGAATGTGTGTGTCTTTCTTCTTAGTTTCGAGAATAATCTCTTCACTTTTCTGTAAATTGTAGTGATCATTGTTGAACTAGTTAGTCCCATTCAGGCTTAGAACTGAGTTACCAATAGTGGAGAACAGGTAATATTTAAGAAAACATCCTTTTAAAAGCTCATGGAATTCTTAAACGCCTCTTCGGAGCTGTATATGAGAAAGTAAGGTTTCTCTTTCTTCTTAGTTTCGAGAATAATCTCTTCACTTTTCTGTAAATTGTAGTGATCATTGTTGAACTAGTTAGTCCCATTCAGGCTTAGAACTGAGTTACCAATAGTGGAGAACAGGTAATATTTAAGAAAACATCCTTTTAAAAGCTCATGGAATTCTTAAACGCCTCTTCGGAGCTGTATATGAGAAAGTAAGGTTTCTTCTCTTTTCTCTGTAAGGTGTGCAGTGATTTTTCCCCCCCTCTTGTTGATGCTTATCTTCAAGATAAAGGAAAAAGCCTATGATGTGTGGATGGAAAACCTGTTCCTAAGGTAGATGTACCCCAAACAATTGCAGGCCTTGCTTTGCCTTGTGTTTAAGCACACTTGCCAAACAGCAAAAGCATGTAACCTTTCACTAATTTGAGGATGACTTTTGCAGATTCTCAGTAGAGAGGTCAGAGCAGATCCTGAGATCTTCTAGAACTGTTAGGATGCTTCTAATTTATTTTATCTCCTAGCAGAGTAGCTTCAAGAATAACTTCAAGAGAATTTGGATATATTGGTCTTAGCAAGTTTAATCTAGGACTTGTCCTTCTAAATTCTTGGGCACATTTAAAAACTTTCTTGCACTAATTTTTAAAACCTTGGGTGTACTCTGGAATATTGTAGCACAAATAATCATTGCTGGCAATTAAAGATCTCACAGTTAGCAAAGAAGGGACTATTTTCCTATTGAAAAGATTTTTGCACTAGTATTCAATGATTTCAGTAAAGAATAAATAGTTAAACCTTGCTCTGTCTGCTGTTCTGTCAGCTGTTGAGATAGATTATTCTCTAAGTTTTGAACCAGAAAATTCAATACATGGGAGTGACAGAATTTAAGTGTCACAGATGCACACCTAGGGTGGGGTGTGTGATTATCAATGTAATAACTGTGTTCTTGCTTGGGACCATAGTATTTTCTGAAAAGAGTTATTTCTACTGAAAGATAAGAGTATTGGTTAAAAAATATTAGGGCAAAAAGTCCATACTAAATAGTGATTGGTTATTGTACAACACTTGTCTGTATTAATATCTACCATATTGCAGTAGGTGTTAATATCTTCACTTTAATAGAGTTTCAATTTTAAATTTAATCAAAATAATACAGTTCAGTTTAGGATTGCCTTTTCCATCTGAATACTGTGTGCTAACAAATGGTATACTTATGGTAAGTGATTTTGCCAAAATCAGTGGACCTTTGCTAGATTTGTATCAGAATATGTAAACAGACTTTTCCCCTCTATTCTATTAAATTGGTCCCTCTTGTTCATCATAAAGACCTTTTTACCTTTCCCTTCATGTTTTCCCAACTTGATGTGCCTGTAGGAGACTTGGACGAGAGGCTAAAAGCTGCATTTTATGGTGCATGTGTCCAGCTTCATGTGACACTTGGATACATCTTTGGAAAAGGAGCTGAATTAACAATGTGTATTGGTTTCTGGTACACTACTGCACTCTGTGGAAACTAAGTGGATAATCTGGTGGCTGTTAATGCAATGTGGATTTTGATACAGTGTTTTACTACTGAATACAGAAAAACCTTCAACTATCCTTTTCATTCTGGGAAAAAATGTATCAAAATGATCAACAGGCTAGAAGAGCTGACCTTTGTAGCAGCTGAGCAACAAATTCTTGAAAAGCACTGCTGGTTTTACTCAGTCCTTCCTGAATTGTTTTCATGAATTATTTTTAGTTCTAGTAAATTATATATAACCAGAGGACCACAAGCACTTGTTAAAAGTGTGATGGAATCATTCCCCTCTGGTCACATATAGTCTTGATGTGACCTTGGTGCTCCAAAGTACTGTATGTGCTCCTCTCCTTGGGTGGGAGGAGGATGCTTATTAGTCTTCTGTAAAATTAGGGACTGTGAGAGCAAGTGACCATGCACAGTTGTTTACTGCTAAATAAAAATACGTGTGTTCTTCCTTAGTACAGAAAAATCCATTTTCATATAAAGTTGTCTTTGAAAACGGCATTTTACGGAAGATTAGGAAGGGACTGTACAGGGGAGATATTCCATGCAGTAAGACCAGCTTAAAACTGTGAGAAATAGTGTCTTTCACAGACACTAAGTCAGCAGGGAGATTAGTGACTGCCAGTGTGGAGGACAGAAAGAAGATGTGCTTCCAAGAAGAGAGAACTGTTTATTTATTTAGGACTATTTGAGTTGTTTATAGAGTCATAGAATATCCTGAGCTGAAAGGGACCCACAAGGATCATTGAAGTCCAACTCCTGGATCTGTACAGAACAGCCCCAGGAATCACTTCATGTGCCTGAGAGCATTGCCCAACACTTCTGAACTCTGTCAGGCATGGTGGCATGACCACTGGTCTGGGGAGTCTGTTGCCCAGCTATTCTCTGGGGTAAGAACCTTTTACTAATATCCAACCTGAACCTCCCCTGACACAGCTCCATGTCATTTGGCGAGTCCTGTCACTGGTCACCAGAGAAAAGAGATTGGTGCTGTCTCTCCACTTCCCCTTGGGAAGAAGCTGCAGACCACAATGAGGTTTAGTTAGAGAGGAGAAAACTCATATATAATACGATGAGGAAATTTCTTGGAGATGAGTTGATTAGAATAATTTTTAAGGCTTTTGTTCTGCTGTGTCTTTTATTTCTGCCAAGACTTCATTTAATTTATAAAACACTTGGATGGTATTTAGAGAGCAGTCTCTTAACCTGAAGTCTGGTGATGTATTGGTATTTAAAGCAGTGATAATGCTGTTAACGAGAAGCTTTAATTGCATGATTATAGACCAACAAAATTAGACACACCGACGTGCAGTCATGATAACCTGGAGATATGCTGAATTCTGAATTTCAAGATAAGACCATATATTATCAATATAACAAAATGTTTCCAAAAGCATGTACTTCAGGAGATTTGGTACCTGCCCCTGCACGCTGCTTTGCCAGCCAGTTTGGTGACAGGCTGTATGAATTTCAGCATGTTGGTGAGGTTCAATGTCTCAAAGATAGTTATTCGCCTGATACCCTTGGAAAAAATATATCTGTGTGAAAATTACCTGTCTTCTTGGAGGATGCTGTGTGAAGCCTCTCAGGAGTCCACAGGACATGAGGGTTGTGGTAGCAGATCCCAGCTGTGCCTGCAGAGTTGGCTTCACTCATGAGCTGCAGTGGGAGCCTTCCAGCCATCTGTATTGCTACCTGTTTTGCAGAAACATCATAGCAAAGCACTCGGATTGCCTGTTAACAGAAGACTGAAGTTTATGATGACAGGTCAGCTTGTAAACATGGATTTACTGTTTATTTTATTGTGTGTGTATGCTAATCCATACCTGCTTGCTGTAAGATGAGAGCTCCTATGAAATTGTACACACAAATCAGATATTGTTCTAGATTATTTTGATAGGATTTTTTTATGTGATCTTTGGGAAGCATGAGTTACCAAGAGGTGTGTGTTACAGGAACAGTAACAAACTTTTTCTTCCTTAAAGTGTTGCATAGTCTATGGTAGTGTCTGCTCTAGAGCAATATACAGGTTTTTTACATGGAAAAGGCAAATGTCTTATTACCGAGTGTGCTCAGCAGCACAGTTGGGATGATTAAATGCAGCTCACAGCAACATCTTTGCTCATGACACAGTGATTCAGCACATCTTCATGTTTCTGAGTAAGGAACAGGACTGCAGCCATCCCCTAATTGCTGTCAACCTCATGTACAACCAGTGTTTTCTGCTTGGGTCGTGTGCTTTGCCCATCCTCTGCATTCGCAGTCTCTTAGTTAAACTACAGCAAGTTAACTTCCATAGGTGTTACACCCTGGAGATAACAGTTGAATAGCATCATTCATTAAAGCAAAACAAAACAACCCACATAGTCTCTGCAGCTTTTCATTTTGAAATAGGAAAATGATCTTGGCACAGGGCATTTCCTGGGGATTAATGACTGGCTGGGGTTAATGGCCCTTGGCTGCACTGTGGGCCATCAACTCCTCCCTGCTGGTCATTAATCTGCAGGAAATGCCCTGTGCCAAGATCATTATTGTTGTATTTGGGTTCTTTGAGAGCTGAATTTGGGAACCCACACTGCTCTAATGTGTGAGAGCCTGCTGGGTTTTCTTACATTTAGGCCTTACACATTATTTTTTTTTCCTGAGCTTATCTGAAGTTTCCAAACGTTTTGCTTAATGGAAAGTGTCTGTAATGCTTCAGGTCCTTTAAAAATATTTCACTGAGCAGCAACCAAGGTAATGCTAAACTTTGTGGTGAAAATAAAGTTCTGTGTAGGAAACAGTTTTGGAGAGAATATGTACTTGGAGGCAGCCTGTGCCTTTTAGCCTAGCCTAGAGGAACAGGCAGTGCATTGGCCTTGGCACGGGAATGTGAAGACAGTCCAGACAGGCAGCATGCCTGGGCTTTCTACTGTATGATGGGATTGCAGGGCTTGGGATCTGCATGAGCTGTAAATCACTTCTTCAAGCAAAGATGGTTCGCATTTTGAAGAGATTTTTTTGCTTTTTTGGAAAATTAAGAATGAGAAGAGATACACTAATTTTCTCCTCTGCCACCTGCTAATGATGTGCACAAAGTGGGGTTTCTGTTTATTCTTCCCATAGGATTTCAAGCTCAGAATACACAATTTTTTAATATAGATTGTATGTAGTAAGTTTATGAAGTTTCGTTGTACTCTGCGCCAAAATTGGTTTAGGAAGACAAAATTTCAGAATAAAAAAGCTAAAAAAAATCTTTGAATAGGTAAGTTCAATATTGTGGCCTGGAAGTGGTAATTCCTTACTATTGGCATATTTCTTTATTAAAAAAATACAACAACAAACCACATAAAACCACACACTACCCCCACTCCCATCCTAACTACCAGTCTTCTATTGATTAAACTATTTGTTCATATTAGACTATATTACAAGTAAGGTTATAAAGAAGTGAAGCAAGTAGTAAATGAAGTGTTGAGGAACTCAAATGGTGAATCAAATTGGTGCTGTGCATACATCTAAAATTCCTACATGACACGTTTTATGTCTTTTTATGTTTTTACTCTTATGAAAAGAGTAAAAATCGATGTTGTGCCCTTATATTTTTTTTTCTTCTTAAATGCTTTTTCCTTGCTCCTTCCTTTCTCTCTGTGACTCAAGACAGGTCTGTGAAGTATCCTGCTCTTTCCTTCAGAAGCTTTGCAAATAGGCAGCCTGTTGCTGTCCTCTTCCCAGTGCTCAGATGTACCACACTGTGAAGCTGCTTCGGGTCAAGAGAAAACCTTCATAACATGCATTTCAGATCTTGAAAATGCCACAGTGTGCATGAGATTTGAAGAGAACAGCAAGCTTAGTGGAGACTGTCACATCTGTATAGACCTTTTGATGGATTTAGTAGGATTTCAGCAAAGGGAGGGAGAGATGTTTCATCGGGAGAAAAGGTCCTGGATGAGGTCTACATACAGACTTTTACAGATCTTCAGATTGAGTGTGGGGTTTGGATTTTTTGTCTTGAAAGTATATTCACAGCCCAGTCCTTGTGTCTACAAGTGAAGGATTACTCCTATTATTGTAGAAGCAACACTGAAGTTCTCTGTAGTAGTGATTGCAAACTGTCAGTCTGAAAGTTTTACCTAAAAAATGTGATGTGACAAGAAATAAGGATTACTAATATTTTATAAGTAAACAATACTAATATAGTGACTTAGGTTGCATTTTTGTTCCAGAAGGAATGATAATTCCTACTTCGACAATAAGCCTGTAACAAGGAGACGACAGCCTGCCATGTTACTACCCTGCCATGTGCTTTTTAAAAATAGATTTTCATGTTCTGTCACTTACCAGTGAATATCTGAGATGATGTAGGTAAGTCAGGAAGTTGATATTGTTGTCGATGCACTGGAGAGATTCCATTTGTGAAAGCAAAGAAAAATGCAGTGAATAGGAGAGAGAGATGACAGGGCTGCCTATTGTTTGCCTAATCTAGGAAGATGTAAAAGAAGGGGGAAATTTTTTTCCTGCAAAGAAACTATATATATATGTGTGTGTTTGGGGTTTTTTTTTTACTGATAGTCTGGTAAAGTCTGTTTTTACTGCTGTGAGATCATGACCTTTATGCAGAAGATATCTAGTCTATCTTGCAACCTTTTGAGTTGATTGACATCAATTTTCCTTGCAAACGCTTGCCTGCTTTCTCCCAAAGACTGTGGCTCTTTTGCTTTAGAGGAAGGGAGGAGGGATAGGGGATCCTAGGGGAAGGGCAATAAGCCATGAGAAATGGATTTGCCAGTCTGTTCTTTCTTTTCACCCAGTCTTGATAAGGACTGCTCAGAATGGGTTGCTGGTACCAAGAAGTGGGGAGTACTCTTTTGACTATATTGACCTCATCGAAGGAGGGTAGTTATATCTTTGTTCATGATGCTTGGTACGTGGCAGTGTTTTCACCCCAGAGTGACCAGATTTCACCAAACTGCATCGTGCCTGTATCAATAGGCTCAGTGAAATCCCGTGAAACCCTCACCCTGTGCTACAGTTCTCACAGTCTAGTGAAGTCAACAAAACTTTGCTGTGTTCTTGGTTGGAGAAGCCTTGAGCAGGAAACACTGGTTGCAATGGAGATGTGTACCTGCAACCTGATTTGCTGCTGCTGTTTAGGCAGCTGCTTTTAGCACAGTGAGATAGCTGTAATGTGTCAGCATTCTCAGTGTTCATGACTTGTATATGTATAACTTATTTCCTAAAGTGCATACAATGATGATACAGACTTTGGATCTGTGCTAGTTTTGGCTGGAGTAGAGTTAATTTTCTTCACAGGGGCTAGTGTGGGACTGTGTTTTGGATTTGTGCTGAACACAGGGTTGATAATACTGATATTATTTCTGTTATTGCTGAGCAGAGCTTACACAGAGCCAAAGCCTTTTCTGCTTTCTGTACTACCACGCTGCGAGGGGAGCTGGGTGTACGTGGGAGGCTGGGAGGAGACACATTTGGGACAAGTGACCCAAACTGGCCAAAGGGATATTCCATACCATATGACATCATGTATGTAAAATGGGGAGATGAATGAGGAAGGGGAGGCACATTTGGAGTGATGGTGTTTGTCTCCCCAAGTCATTGTTACCCATGATGTGGCCCTGCTCTCCTGGAGATGGCTGAACACCTGCCTGCCCATGGGAAGCAGTGAATTAATTCCTTGTTTAGCTTTACTTGTGTGTGGCTTTTGCTTCCCTTATTAAAATGCCTTCATCTCAACCCATAGGTCTTCTAGCTTTTACCCTTCCAACTCTCTCCCCCTCTCATTGGTGGAAGATTGAGTGAGCAGCTGTGTGGCTAACCATGACAGTACCTTTATTTGTTGGGAGGTGTTTTTCTAGCAAATTTTGCTAAGTCTTTACTTTTTGTCAAATGTATCTTTCAAATAGTGTTTTTGTTGTCAGGCATACCCAACTCTTCTACTTTGCTTGACTGAGAATGGGGGGGAAAAAAGGTGTTTGTTTCTTTTGTGCTCTTAAGATCACTGGCTTCACATATGGTTAAGCAGCTAGCAGTTATTTTGTAGTCAGCAGCAAAAACAAGGCTGAAGAGTTCAGTATGATATTTATCTCAGGTAGGGGTTTGTGCTATCTTTACAGCATGGTTAGAAAACCTGTCAGAAACTGAGTAACTATTAATTAAAAAATGCTGTGGGCTGCAGACAACATTTCCATTAAAATTAACTTTAAATGGTGAATTCTAAAGCAGTTTTGTTCGAGATAGAGCCATCAGGTTCATAGTGAAACTGAGTAGTTAAGATTTTTCTGATGTATGCAGCAGAATGCCAATATTTGATTGTTATATACCATACTTGATTGACTTACTGTAGCTTTTTATCTGTGTTCAGAAATCATGCTAGATTTATCTTACTGTAATGTTTTTCTAACTGCCCTAATGTTTACAAAACAGTATATGTACTCCAATGCTAAAGTCAGAGCATGGCAAACTGGAAGCAGAATCATACCCATATCTTATCTACTGCATGTAATACTCATTCCAAAGAAAGATGATTTCATTAGGTATTATTTTTGATTGTAAAAATTAATCGGTAGTTGTGTACATTTCTTAGCTAAATTTTAGCTAGTATTTGCCTTTGCTACTCATTTCCTACCTGCCAGACATTTGAATAAAGTTATCCCAATAATAAAAATATCCCAATAAAGAGATGGAGGCAGTGATACTGACTTATTGTGGAAAAGTAAGTAACTGTCAGTAACACTTTAAAAACTTGTTAGCCAGATACTTGTCTATATGTATGTGTTGCTTAGTTTTGTTGGCTTCAGCAGAAATTTATCATTCTCTTTGAAATGTGGAACATCTTAGAGAAGAGAAAGACAGACTCTTAGCATTTGCAAACCCCAAGATACCAGGAGAACTCAGTTTGCAATCATAAAGAGAAGCAGTCGTACCCAAGAGACATCACTACTGGACTAAGGAAAATGTTTGCCAATCAGCAATATATAATGAATAATGAACAATATTTGTCATCTCCCCAAAAGTGGGGCATTGTGATATAAGTGGTACAGCTGCTATTTTTTAATTGTAGCTGGATTAATAAAATGTAATTTTTACAGCCCATTTGCAATATACCACTGGGGAATACATTTTATTACCACTTTGGGTGTCTTTTAGTTAATAATTTGTGCCTTTTGAGCATAAGTGTTTGGCTTCAAATCCCAGATACAAGTTTATTAAAAATTGTAATAGTTCTTAGAGACTATAAAATGAAATGAAGTGCACAAAATGTGCATTTCCAGTACTTGGGTTTTAAACCATTTTTACTTGACTAATTTCACTGTTTCCAAGATTAGAAACTATTGAATTTAAATAATTATTAAATATTTAACTAGCCAGACATACAGCATTATTTTCAACAGATGATTTACATTTGTTAGTAATTAAAGATTGGGAATGGTACCAGGGGGATGTGGTCATGATATGTAATTTTTAAAACTTACCCAGTGTTTATGCAAAGCAGTGGCACTGCAGGGAAACAGAACTGATATTTGAAGTCAGAAACAAGAGCAAAACAGTTGTTAAATGATCTGACTTACAGAATGGGCTGACCTGGTCCAAAAAAAATTATGCACTGAGTCTTCCTGCTCATTGAATGGGATCTCCCATTAAAGTCAAGGCTAAATCAGTTCTTGGCTAATATCTGTTTGCTTATCAGTGGAAAATTCTCTGAGCAAGTGTCAGAGATACAAAGCTACCTGTGGACAAAAGCACTTCCCTACAACCTCCATCAGACAAAGAGGGTAATTTCTCAGTTGACTGTGAGAAGCATCACTCCAGAGACTGTGCTCCACATTCATGTACTTGCATCTCTTTGCCATCTATATTTAGGAGTTGCTTCCATTCAATTCATATGAAATATAGTGAAACAAAATGCTCTTTTATTTTTGGGATGTGAGAAGTTTGCTTTCACTTTTATAATTTTCAAGTTGGAAGTACACAAAGGCGAGAAGGTGCCATGGTGCAGAGGTTGCTGGTTGATGCTGTGAACATGGCTAGCTTTCTTCCTCTGCTCTTTCTGCTGTTGCCTAGACCGTCCATCCGAGTAGATATTAGTAAAAGTTAATACTTTGGAATGGAATATGTTGGAGACATTCTCCTCCTACAACTGGAACAAGGTTTGTTGATTCTAATTTGGTTATATAAACATGGCACCTGGCGATTCCAGTCTTGTTCCTCTTGCAACATGGTATTATAACTCAATTGGTTAAATTGAGCAAATACTGCTAGAATGAAATGGAAAATCAACAGTTCTACTACTGGCTTTTTAAGGGAAGTTACTAAAACCATGTTCACTGTTTTCTGTGTTAAAAAAAGTCAAAAATGCTTTTGTAAACAAGATTCCCAGAACCCTTAATCCAAATGTTGTCAGCATCAGGAGGAAGGCTGAAGGAGAGGCCTAGAAAAGACAGTACTCTGGTGTTCAGAGAAACTCAATTTCAGATGTAGATGTGCTTATGAGCACAGGCAAGTTAAGTGTTTGCAGCAACTAGCCCCACTTTATGAAAGTTGCACAGGATCTTGCAGCCAGTGTCCAGCACTTGCACAAGCAACTAACTCAACCTTTTAATAAATGATGATATTTATCATGGCTATCTGAGTAGAGAAATGGAAAAGCTTCTCTGCTGTGGTGTTTAGCTGTGGTGTTACTGTTGTGGCCAGCCCTGTTTTAGATTGAATACATGCCTGTTACTCCATCATTTTAAGATTTTACTCTGAAAATTGAAATTGGTCTGTGCCAAGGAGATCCTCTGTCATCTTTAGTTTATTCCATCCTTATCCAAAGTAATGGGTCACAGGACAGGATTAATGTAGCCCTTCTGTGGATGAATGTACAATTGAGAACAGGACTAAGGCAAGAAAAGAGAAAGTTAGAGAGCTTGCTCTAAGCAAACACTAAATGTAATGCCTTTCCTACCCTCTGATAAATCCTCTTATCTCTGAGCATTGTATGGAGGGGAGGAATAAAAGATGAACCTATCCCTCAGGGAAATAGAAATTTGCTTAAAGGTGAGAGCAGAGAAAAAGGAAGCATGTTAAACTTGAACTGTAATTGCTGCATCTGTGTCAGGGTTTGAAGGATCACGCTCTGCACGAAGCTTCAAAAGAAGAGCAGCCTAACTGTAGTCCAGCTTTTTTTTGTTCATATTTAATTTGCTGCATGATGAGTGAATTTGTCTGGGTTACTTTACATGTGATGATTGTACTTGTGTGAAAAGAAAATTGAATTCTTTTTTTTTTTTGTCTTTAAGGAATTTAAGCTTGAAAACTAAAAATAGGCAATAAATATGAACTTGTTGTGCCTCTTGCCAGATAATTTTATCTGAATTTAAATTTGAAACAGTCAGAGTGAAGCAGGGAATGACCCAACCTTCAGGCATTACCACATGTCAGATGACTGTCAGTGAAAGAACATTTGCCTTGTATGGTCACTTGTTGTTACAGCTTGACCATGGGAATCATGGCTGAACCCAGGTTCTCTGTTAGACAACTTGACATATGACTTGCTTGGTACTCACAAAAAGTCTATAAGGTTTTAATTTTTTAATCAGATGAGGTAGTACAGGCAGATGTGTGCTGTTATAGTAATAGACCAGTGGAAAAGCTGCTGAAGGATCTCCTGTGAATTAATTTTGCCTGGTAATTAATTGTCTGAAAACCTGAGGAGGTGAGCTAGGAGAAATTTGTCATGAGTGTTGCATCACCTGGAGGAGAAGGTTAAAATGTAGAAAGCCCATTAAGCTGTTAACTCCTATTTGTGCCTTCTTAAAGGTCTCCCCTCTTCTGTGTCTTTATCTCCACAGCCACTTTAAGATTGGGGGTGCTGATTTAAAGCACATTAGTAATTTGGATTTGCTTCTGGTGTTAGCAGTCAGATTTGTATTTATTTATTATTTTGAGGCACTAAGGAAATTAGCTGTGAGCATTTATATTAAGTATTGTTCTGTCTCCACGTTTTTTGGTGTGTTTGCTGCTATGGTATTATACACCCTTGGTGAATACAAAGATGTTTATGAAATGTTAAGACTGACTGTATTTAATTTCATGTCAAGAAGGACTCCCTGCCATAGTGTTCAGCTGAGCCATTGTGAATAACTGTCAGTCTCAAACACTGACACAAAGCGCTTTTTTGTGTTCGTGTGATGTGAGTGTTTTTGTGGATTCAAAGCCTTTTTTTTTTGTGTGTGTATTTTAAAATTCTAAAACAACTATGCTTTCAGCTCTTCAGAACTGGCTGCTGTTTGGGCCTGCTGAAATAGGGTGTGAAAATCCTGGTTATATAGTTCAGTTTGGGGGGTGGATATCCCTGGACTGTTCCACAAAAATGCTTTTTAATTTTATATATACAAAACAATTGTATATGTTTATTGCAAAATCATGTGCCAGTCTTCTTTCATTGAACTTTCCTATTAATTTTTGTCACTGTCAGTGTGGGAATATATGTGAAAAACATTTTCATAATATCCCTTTGATATGAATAGTGTTTTATAATAATGAAGGCAGCAGGAAGATAAAATTCAGGAAACAATTTGGCCATAATTAAATGGGAGACAAAAGCACCATTCTGACAACGAAATTGAATTCTTGTTTAAAACACTGGCAGTAGAAGGTTTGCCAGTCTTCAGGAAGCATAAAATGCTGTTAACCACCACCAGCATTTAGTCACTTGCTAATACTGGATGTGATTTCTAATTGCTTCTGTAGTTTGTCATTGTTTAACACTATCAAATCTAATTGGCCAGAAAATTTTTCTTGGATCATCATAGTCTATGACTATGTTTTTACTGTTATTATTCCAGCTTCTTTTTCATCACCCCAACCTTTACTGCTTCATTAAGTCTTGAATTAGGCTTTGACAGTCAACCTACTTTATTGAAATTGTCAAAAGAAAGAAATATACACAGCAAAGTTGAAGGGGAGGCTCCAGCTTCATATTATATTTCATGCTTAGTTCCTTGAGAGTTATCAAAGTCAGGCATCCTTTATTTGTAATTAAATACACCTCATTTTAAAATCATGACTAATAAATGTCAAGTGCACTATTATTCAGTGAAAGTCCTTGGATATGTTTTAGGGTGAAAACGTGTAGACATGAAAGTTGTTAGTTTTTGAAATGCTGTAGGATTGGTATCATTACAAAATCCAAAAGTTAACCACTTCAGAGAAAGCTCAAAAATCATTGAAACATTTGGGGAGCTCTTATCCTACAGGAAGCTCTTGACATTTATGGTAATTAAAAGTGAAGGTATCTATTAAATACTTAAGTTGTTCATATAAACACCAAACTGGTGTGCAACTATTAAGAGTTTTATATATCTTTTCTGTGTTCAGTGGTGCCTGGGTTTCTGTGTTTTAATAAGATCCAAAAACCTTTGAGGAAACGTTGACGTAAATGCCAAGGGAGTCACCTAAAATGAGATATAATATTCTTGTGATTGGCAGATCCATTTTGGTTGCTGCAGGGCAAGGATTTGCAGTCCCTGGAGCACCTCATATAAGACAGGCTGGAAGAGTTGAGAAGAGAAGGCTCTGGGGAGGCCTTAGAGCCCTTTCCAGTATATAAAAGGGCTACAAGAGAGCTGGAGAGGGACTTTGAGCAAGGGCATGAAGTGATAGGTTAAGGGGGGTGGCTTCAAACTGAAAGAGGCTAAGTTTATATTAGATATAAGGAAAAAATTCTTGGCTGTGAGGGTGGTGAGGCACTGACACAGGTTGCTCAGAGAAGCTATGGCTGCTCCAACCCTGGAAGTGTTCAAGGTCAGGTTGGACAGGGCTTGGAGCAACCTGGTCTAGCAGATGTCCCTGCCCATGGCAGGGGGGTTGGAACTATGAGCTTTAAAGTCTTTTCCAACCCAAAACATTCTGTGATTCTGTGATGTTTTTCCTTCTCTTGCGTATGTGTCTTATAGTCTGTTTTGGCATAGGTGCTCTGTGCCTTGTGTGGTTTTAGTGTTTGTAATGAAGAATAGGAAAATAGACTAATTTCATTCACATTTCAAAGTCTTTCATTTCTCTGTGGAGTATCTAAGTTGATCTTGGCTCTGGTGTCCTGGCTGATTGTACTGATACTGACTTACCAGCATTAGCTCAAATATTAGGATTTAAGAGCATCTAGAGAGAATTGTGTTTAGAGCCAAATTTTGAAAGTTACTTTCCTATAGGGCAGCATTAGCAAAATCTTGTTAGTACAGTTTTAAAGGCTGCAGGAATGAGGTCTAACTTGTAGAGAAAAACATTGTCACCTCTTATTTAATTGTAAGTCCCTTTGACTAAAACTTTAAGCGTGCACTCAAAACAGATTTCTGTCTGTATGACTATAACATTTTGGGGCCTTCCTGCCATACAGTGAGATAATCTCTAGCCTGGGATTTTTTAATGGGATTTTTTGCCTTTTTTTTTTTTAATTGAAGGAAAACACTGTGCATTTGGATTTATGCAATTAATTGAAGGAAAAACACTGTGCATTTGGATTTATGCAACATTTAAGGATGCATCAAAAATATATCTGGTTGAACTAACATGGAGCAGATATTTGACCCATTGTGTTATACAGTAATAGTGCTGTAATTGAAGCACAGCAATAGAAATAGCATTGTAATTGGAAAGACATTTTCAGTGAAAAAAGGTTCCCCTACAAAGTTGTGAGTTCCCTTCCCAGTTTATAGGACATTTCACACTGGACAGTCCATTTGGTGTTGATGTAAACAACCCAGATAAAATACTGAATAGGTGAGGAAACTATGGCACTCTATTATATCCTCTTCAAAATAATATAAAACGTATTTTTTGCATCCCATTTTAATTCAGCTTAGAAAGTTATTTTAAAGGATATAATAGAACCATGTTTCAATGCATTTCATAAGAGATTTTGAGCATGTGATTTTCAATTTTGATAAATATGCCACACTCTCTCTCCTCTGTTTGGAAAAGCAAAGTCTTTTCAGTGTACTTTACCATGCATTAGGTTTTTAATACTTACTTTTCCACATGTGCCCTGGAGAAAAGCATGCAATCCACTGTTACTCGGAGGTAAACTGGATTTCAGTGTAGTCTGTTTCAAATTAAATGAGATTGTTTATTAGTTTTGCAGTTCTGGAGAGCAGAGGCACCCTTGGGTTTTTATTGAGCTGCTGAGGGATATGTTAGCCTATACATCCAGAGAGGACTGATGCTAATTGGGCTTTTCACTTTGATAAAGTCCTTGGTTTCAACGATGATACTCAGGTTAGCCACATCTTTTAATTAACAAAAAAAATAACAAAATCCTCTGCTGGAATTCCCTAATTGTTGAGCAGTTTATATATGCAAGTATGCTCTCTTGTGGTAAGCCATTTTATTGAATCCTCCACCAGTTCTCAATTTTGACAAATTTTCTTTAAATCGATGATATTTTTAATCTATAATTCTTTCATCATGCCATTATTTTCAGGGTTTACAGTGTGCTCTACAAGGGCAGAACTCTGGATGTGGTGTGACTGTATATAATGTGCAGTTCTATTCAGTACAGGGAGTTATATTCAGCGCTAGAGCAGCACATGACTTGCCTAGTATCATCCAGTTTGCTGTGGAATAAGGTGCTATTTAACTAACAATGATTATGGTATTTATGGTGAGATACTTGTATAGCCTCTAAATCAGGTAGTGAAGAATGAAGGATTCTAGTTCTGAAGCATTTTTATCAA